>NW_027205304.1:777500-962500 GCF_024711535.1 Dipodomys merriami
CTGAGTCTGTGCATTTGTGTCCTCTTTAGAACTTTTACTAGAACTGAAAGTCTATGTCCTGATAGAGTCTTGTTTGTTTGTTTGTTTGTTTATTGGGTCTGGTCGTGGGGCCTGAACTCTAGGCCTGGGCACTGTCCCTCACCTCTTCAGCTCAAGGCTAGCACTCTACCACTTGAGCCACAGCTCCACTTCTGGCTTTTTTTTTCTTTTTGCTTACGTGGCACTGAGGAATCAAACCCAGGGCCTCAGGCTTGCAAGGCAAGCGCTCTACCACTGAGCCACCTTCCCAGCCCTAGTCTTGTTTTTTTTAAATTATATCATTATTTTCAAGTCATATAAAGGACTAGTTCCTCCCTCAACTAGTTAAAGGCTTGTATATAAAATATGCTTGCATAAAAAATAAATATATGGGCTGGGAAAGTGGCTCAGTGGTAGAGCACTTGCCTTGCATGCATGAGGCCTTGGGTTCGATTCCTCAGCACCACATAAGCAAAAAGAAAAAAGCCAGAAGTGGCGCTGTGGCTCAAGTGGTAGAGCGCTAGCCTTGAGCTGAAGAGCTGAGGGACAGCGCCCAGGCCCAGAGTTCAGGCCTCTCTACCGGACCAAAAAAAAAAAAATATATATGTGATATAATGTATTCATGTTTATTGTATAATCACAAATGTGGCCATGTGGCTATTTTAAATAAACAGAACAGGAATTCTCTTTTCTAAACACCATACCTCTGTTCTCTCTCTGGTGAGCTGTAACACTGACTTTGGTGTATTTGACTGGAGGGTGATTGTCTTCAGCTTTTGGTCACATTCCCTCACAGGAGAAAGAAAAGCAGTACAGGACAACAATGAGCGTAGGTTTGGGGATGTACTCCCATAACCATCCCTCCTATTTGTGTCTTTCCATGTACCATCGAGCAGATCCTACGACTTGGTCATTAGTTAAACACCTTGTGAAAGTTAAGGTTCTTTACCAACTGGAGTTATTCTTCAAAGCTCCTAACAGCACTGACAGAATTGCATTGAGTTCAGAGTGTATCTCAAACTTGCTAGGCACCTGCCACCTATGATGCCGTGATGGAGATGGAGTATGTGGACATGGTGGTGAACGAGGTTCTCAGGCTGTACCCCATTGCTGGCCGACTTGAAAGGGTCTGTAAGGCAGATGTGGAAATCAATGGAGTGTTTATTCCCAAAAACACCGTGGTGATGGTACCAGCCTACGCTCTTCAAAGGGACGCCAAGTACTGGCCAGAGCCTGAGGAATTCCGCCCTGAGAGGTAAGCTGGCTGGGGGGAAAGGCACCTTCCCCAACACGGTGGCTTCTAGCACCTTGCATGGTCTCATGCTATAGAAAGCATAGTGTTCCTGTTCAATGATTCACACTAATGTCTTTATCTTCAGCAATTTTTTTTAATATCACAAGCATAACAAATTTGGATAAAAACTTATAAAAATGGACCAGAAAAGGGGATACTAAATTTCAAGTCTAGAAATAATAATTTGTTAGTGATGTGGTATAGTGATGTTCTTAGTGTTATACCAAGGTCGCAGGACCCCCACCAAGAAGACAACCGAGAGTCAGACTCTACTGCTGTTTTATTTAAACAGGCTGCAGCTCGGGTCTCGTCCTACACTCTGACACAGCGGAGCCCAGGAGGAGAGCCCTGAACTAAGGATTTGCAGGTCTTATAAAGGCACACAACCAGGTGGCTTAGCACCACGTGTTGCTCTGCTCTGAAACAAGCAACAAATGGTCACTGCCTCAAGTACTCTAACCTTTCATTTAGGAGCACACTTCATTTTTTCTGTTGGTCATGGGGCTTGAACTCTGGGCCTGGCACTGTCCCTGTCAAGGTGAGTGCTCTACCACTTGAGCCATGCACCACTTCTGGTTTTCTGGTGGTTAATTGGAGAGTAGTCTCATTGACTTCCCTGCCCAGGCTGGCTTTGAACCATGATCCTCAGATCTCAGCCTCCTGAGTAGCTAGGATTACAGGTGTGAGCCACTGGTACCTGGCTAGACGCACACCAGGGGCTGGTGGTTCACTCCTGTAATCCTAGCTAGTCAGGAGACTGAGATATGAAGATCATGGTTCAAAGCTATCCCAGGCAGGAAAGTCTGTGAGATTGTTATCTTCAATGAACCATCAGAAAACAAGAATTGTCACTGTGGCTCAAAGTGGTGAGATAGCCTTGAGCTGAAGAGTTCTGGGACAGAAACCAGGTCCTGAGTTCAAGCTCCACAACTGACAAAAAATCAAACCGAATTCTAGCAGGATTTCACTCAGCAATCCTACCTTGTACTGTTTAGAGCAGTCTGAAGTTCAGCCACAAATAGCTGGGTTCTTGAAGTGTTCATGTTTTCCCCACTTTCGTTGTTTCAGGTTCAGCAAGAAGAACAAGGAAAGCATCAATCCTTACATCTACATGCCCTTTGGAGCTGGGCCTAGAAACTGCATCGGCATGAGGTTCGCTCTCATGAACATCAAACTTGCTCTTGTCAGACTCATGCAGAATTTCTCCTTCCAACCTTGCAAGGAGACCCAGGTCAGTATATTTCCTAAATGAACAATATTTTATAGTAGTTGTTGAGAGCCGAATATGGGGGCTTGAACTCAGGCCCTCACACTCTCCCCTGAGTTGTTTGCTCAAGGCTGGTGCTGTACCACTTGAGCTACACCTCCACTTTCCAGCTTTTTGCTGGTTAATTGGAGAAGAGAATCTTAGGGACTTTTACTATCCTTACTAACTTTATAAAGTATCATTTCAGCCTCATGATTAGCTAGGATTATAGGCATGAGCTACAGCAACTGGCTTTGTGGGATATTTGTGGAGGGTTTTGCTTTATTGCTTTTTTTAAATTGAGAGGCCTATTGTCAGACAAGTATATACTTGTTCATCTTTTAATATTTAAACCAAAGAATCTTTATTAGTGTTGTAATGAGTCCATTTCTTGGATTTCTCAATTTGGGAACCAGATCTTTTGTTTGATAAAATCGAAGAAGGAAGCTGATGTCCACTCAGTGCAGATTAGGATATGACGGCTCTGCTGAGGGTCTTGACCTGAGTGCATTTGAACTTCTTGTCATCTGGAGTCAGGATGCATGATTGTGACCTATAATGATACTGTGATTGCCATATTTGAAAGGGTTCTCCTCTGCCAGAGCTTCCAAAGGCTTCCAAAGGACGTGCTTATTTCCAAGGGTCATATATTTAAAATTCTGATCTTGCTTTATAGTGGGATTCCTGCATGGGAGATCAGACATAGATAGATAGATAGATAGATAGATAGATAGATAGATAGATAGATAGATAGATAGATAGATAGATAGATAGATACACAGACAGACAGACAGACAGACAGACAGACAGATAGTTTTTACTTCACGTATGGCTTTGGGGCAGCTGTGTCACTTTCCTGTGCAAACCAAGCAACTTAGCTGTATGAAAAAGTGGCCACCAGTATACTTAAGATGGGGCAGATGCTCTGCAGGTCCCCAGAGAATCTGTTTTCCACCTGGAGAGTGTTCTTCTTCATAACAGCGTGCATGTCTTCCCTGTTCTGGGATAGGCAGACTGCCCCACCACCACTGAAAGACCTACTCACAATATGGAGTATTTAGTGCAGCACTCAGAAATTACCTATTTCCAACTATGCTGGGCAGTCAAAAGAAGATGTTAGAAAAGTAAAAAGAAAGGGAATGAGGGAGGGAGGAAGAAAGGAAGGCAGGCACCAATTGCTCACACCTGTAATCCCAGTTACTCAGGAGATCTGAAGATCAAGGTTGGAAGCCAGCACAAGAAGGAAAGACCATGAGACTTTTGACTCTTATGTCCAATTAACTACTGAAAAGCTTGAAGTAGAGCTGTAGCTCAAGTGGTAGAGTGCTAGCCTTGAGCAAAAAGCTCAGGGACAGTGCCTAGGCCCTCAGTTCAGGTCCAGGACCCCTCAGCCCCACACACAAAAGTATTGGTTCAAATGGAAGAAGTGACTGGATTATTTAGAATTTGAAGACTGTTTTTGTAATTGAAATGTATAATACTTTCTCAGGGTTATCTTGACAGATTCAACAAATCCAAAATGAAACTTTTTATGAGTTTTTAAAAATATCTTGCCTTAATGGCTAAGAATCTGATTTAAATTTTGTGTTTTAGTGTGCCGGTCCTGGGACTTGAACTGAGGACCTAGGTGCTATCCCTGAGCTTTTTCCCACAAGGCTTGTGCTCTACCACTTGAGCCACAGATCTACATCCAGCTTTGGCCTTATTAACTGAAGAGAAGAGCCTCATGAACTTTCCTGCCTGGGCAGGCTTGGAACTGTGATCCTTGATCTCAGCCTCTTGAGTAGCTATGGTTTACAGGTGTGAGCTACTAGTACCTGGCTGGTTAAACTTTTTAAAACTCATTCTTTTAAAAAATCGTATCAGTAAAGTAATATAACATAGATATCTATATTTGTTTCCAGTGAACAGATGGAAGAATACTTTTCCTACCCCAGTCTTGACAGAGTTTAACCAATGAGTAGAAATAATTCAAGACAGGCAAAGTCAAAACTTGTTGTCAATTATTATTATCTTTAATGTATCTTTTTCTTTGCTGCTGTGGTTGGAGGTACTTGGTTCATCACTTTCTTGTTGTGTTTCTTTCACTGTTGCAGATTCCTCTGAAATTAAGTAATGAATCACTTCTTCAACCAGAAAAACCCATTGTCCTAAAGATTGTGTCAAGAGATGGGACCGTAAGTGGAGCATGATTCTCTGCAAAGATTTTTCTGCTGTGTTTTCCATGGACATTGTGTCCAGGAGCACTAGAAAATGGATTGATTGTGTGTGGGGAAAAAAGAACCCCTCAGAAATAAAGCCAGGTCTGGCCTTCTCAGTAAATTTGTGATTAGCAATTCTGGACATTTTCAAGCTTGTTCAATGGCTGTGTGGGCTTTTATCTACTGGGTGCCATAAAGGAAGTGACTTCTGGTTCTCACAGGAGTATTGCTCTCTCCTATCATCATTCCGTTCTCAGAGCTGTGATGAGACCATAGGCATTTATCACTAATCTTATCAACAATTAGGAAGAGGAGAGCTCTTGTGATAACGCTGTTGGCAAAGGTCTATCTCCAATGTTTTATTTGCATCATTCTACTATGTGTATTGTGTTGAGAAAGTTATTAACTTCCTTCAGCAAAGAGTATGATTATGAGGCCTCCACCCACATGAGGGGCTGATTGAGGATCTTCCATTTTTATCATCAGAACCAGTGATTGCCTGGGGTCTGTTTCAAGTCTCCAATTAGATTATTCATCATCCACAGGGTTAATCTGCTATGTTCTTCCTCATTGAAGGTATATTGCTCGTCTGATGCTACCATTTCTAAGTTCATGTTTTTTGTTTGTTTTTTTGGGGGGGGTCCTGTCCTGGAGCCTGAACTCTGGGCCTGGGTGCTGTCCCTCAGCTCTTCAGCTTAAGGCTAGTGATCTACCACTTGAGCCACAGCACCACTTCTGGCTTTTTTCTTTTTGCTTATGTGATGCTGAGGAATCGAACCCAGGGCCTCAGGCATGCAAGGCAAGCGCTCTACCACTGAGCCACCTTCCCAGCCCCTAAGTTCATGTTTTTGTACCACTCTACTGAGATGTGTTATATTGGTTTTGGTGTATTGTTTCTATCGCATCTCCCCCCAGTATTCCTTTGTGCTCCATTTTCACCTCCCCACTGTGTTAATACAATGAACACTGAATAAAAATAGCTGCTTGGTTAACTGATTTGACAGCAATGTTAAAATCACTCACTTATTTCCCTTCCCTTGTTTGTTTTTGTGCTTTCTCTTTCTGTTTTCCTTCTTTCCTCATAATTTAGTCCCAAAGCTTCTAGAGCACACCAAGGAAGTGGGTACACCTTGCAATGGAGAAGGGTGTCATGATGGCTTCAAGTCAGACATCAAGTAGAACCAGGAACTCCTCCACATGGAGCGGGGGGCCTGGCCTGGATGTGGGAACCCAAGCAAGGTGAACTGGAACTATGCAGATGGGTAGCCTGGAAAAGGGTAGCCATGGCCTCAAGAAGTTGTGCAAAACTCACGGGAGGTAGACGGGTGTGGAGGAATAGAAGTTGGCCCCATAATGCAGGATAGATCAAATAAGAAAATCTGTGAAAGAAAACAGAGGCTGCACTTATCACTGCTGATGAAGCAAGTCACCTCTTCAGAGAGAGAAAGCATGAGAAAGTGGAGTAGACTGTGGCAGCGTACATGTGTGCTTTTCCAGATAAATAGATAGACAGACAGGTATGTTTTTATAACCAAACTTGGGTGCATTATCTATCCATCTACCAACAGTTTTAACTCTGTAAGAGAAAAAATCCAATCAATATTGAATAAATGAACTACACACTCAAAATAAAAAAATAAAATATTGCAAATGGCTGTTAGTTGTATGAAAAACTATTCATCATCTTTACTCAACAAGGAAATGTAAAGCAAAACAACAATCAGAATGGCCATTATCAAGAATACAGAATATAAATTTGGCACTGGTAGCCCACACCAGTAATTCCACCTTCTCAGGAGGCTGAGATCTGAGGATTGTGGCTCAAAGCCAGTCAGGTAGGAAAATCCAAGACTCTTATCTCCAATTAATCACTAAAATGCCAAAAGTAGCACTCTGACTCAAGTGGTAGAACACTAACTAGTGGTAGAGCAAAAAAGCTCAAGAACAGTACCTAGGCCCTGAATTCAAGCCCAGGATGGGCTTATACACACAAAAAATCAAATAGTAAGAACTCTGTTGGGAATGGAATCCATTTACCTTGGGACATCTGATGGAACACAGGAAGAATACACACCAGTTTTTGGGTTCTCCTACCAAGAAGGCAACGCTAGTTAAAAATTGCAAAACAAAAAAACAACAAAAAAAAAATCCAGCATCTCCAAACTGAAAAAAAAATTCCAATCCTGCCCTCTTACTGAGTTCATAGTATTCAAACAATTAATGTTTAGACTGAATAAAGAAGTTCTCAGGCTCCTAAAGAAGATTAGGGGGAAAAATACAATCAAATTTGGACTGTTTATTTCTGCTACAAAAAAACTTAGTGTAAATTGGGCACCTGTGGCTCACCTGTAATGCTAATTCCTCAGAAGGCTGAGATCTGAGGGTTGCTGTTGGAATCCAGCCAAGGCAAAAAGTGGTCCTGTGGCTCAAGTGTAGAGTGCCCCCACCTGTAGTAAAAGAAGAACCCAGGCCTGAGATCAAGGCCTACGATGGTGCTTGTTTTCTGTTCTTGTGAATCAACTGTGGTTTAAACATGGAAATTCTGCTAAATTCTGTTTGCTGTTAGTGAAAGTTTTGTGTTTTGTCATGTATTTTATTTGGTGGTACTTTTTTTCCCCAACACTGATCATATGGTTCTATCATATAATGGGCAATGGTTCTATCATACAATTCCACTGAAATTCCAAAAATCTGAAGACTGATTTTCATTTTTTAAACCTCAAGTGCTCCTTAAAACTTTTGTTCATGAATGTTTGGTGGGGACTTGGTTGAACATGTTCACAATGACCTCAGTTTAAAGCATAAAATCTGTCATCATCACTTAAAATAAGGTCTTTTCTATAAAACTAACATGTTTCTGCCTTGAATATTTCTATTTTTGGTAGTAATCCTGAAATCATTTGCTTTTTTTTTTTTTGGCCCGTCATGGGGCTTGAACTCTGGCCTTGGGCGCTGTCCTGTGCTCTTCAGCTTAAGGCAAGTGCTCTACTGCTTGAGCCACAGCGCCACTTCTGGTTTCCTAGTGGTTTATTGGAGGTAAGAGTCTCACGGACTTTCCTGCCCTGGGCTGGCTTTGAACTGTGATCCTCAGATCTCAGCCTCCTGAATAGCTTGGATTACAGTCGTGAGCTATTGGCACCTGGCATTATTTGCTTTCTGAGTACAACTGTAAGTATTATCTTTGCTGCTTATGACCAGCAGCCATGTGAAGAATGTAAACCTTGTGTCAAAGGAGTTAATTGTCAAGTGTGCTGTTTGTTAGAAGCAAAAATCTTTATCAATAGAGGCAATAAAAGGAATGAGACTCAGCCCAGCTCCTAGCCAGCTGTGATAGAAAAAACTGTATCCCTTCTTTTTAACCTTGGTAGTCACTTATACTTAGAATGTGAGCCCAATTCCTTGACAAGAGAAAAGGACAGTTTGGACTGGGAGAAATACCTGGAGATATATTCTGCCTAAGCAGCCTGACTGTAGATGGAGTAAAGTTAGAAAAGTTGGTAAAGTTGGTATGTAATGGAGTTGGCTGTATTTAAAAAAGGTCAACATTAATACACTGATGTAAAACTACATCTGATTCTTTATGTCCATCCATAACATAATTGTTTGTGTATTATTCTATTTGTGAAGTTTTAAGGAAAATTAGGTAGTAACTAAACCAAAGTTCACTTAAATGTTTTTTATGCCAACGTTTTTCAAACAAACACTTTTTAACTTGAATGCTATTTTTGACTGTCTAATATCAGTTTCTCAAGCATGTAAGTTGCCTTGGATACAAAGCTGACAATGGTTTCTATATTAATTGGTATTTTAAAGTGCTATATTAAGCTAAAAATTAATTGGATTATTTAACAACTATTGAGTTTATCATTACAGATTTTAACCTCTGTAACATTTAGTCAGACCCACCTTGGGATAACTAACTCTTGCAAGTATTTATTGGTCAAACTAAACTTCTATTCTTAATCAGTACCAGATAAGCCCTGCCTAAAAACAATTTCTATTGATCTTCCTGCTTAATTGGAGTAAGGGGACTGTTGACAAAGACTCATTTGATCTGTGGTTCGAAGTCAGCCTGGGCAGAAAATCTTTGTGAGATTATTATCTCTAATTAACCAGAATAATCCTGGAAGTGGTACTGTGGCTCAAGGCGATACAGTGCTACCTAGCTTTGAACAAGAGTATAGGGAGAGTGCCCAGGCCCTGAGCTCAAACCCTACAACTGCCAAAAGAGATGCCAACCAAGACAAGCCATCATGGCAATGAGCACTTAGCCCCCTACCACCAGCCCTCTACCCCCGGACAAAGCTAGTCCTGGAGTAAGAGGGGATAATGTCACATCCTAAATGGAGTCAGTTTGTGCTCGCCCTTTCCAAACTAACCAGAGCCAGGAAATCAAAAGAAAATAGTTAATAAGCATGCCTATCTAATGTCTATACTTGTCTACCTTCTAACTGAACAGGAACGTACATTCTTGCTATTGTAACAATAGCAATTTCCTGTAAATAGTAACTATTTACAGGAAATGATCAAGTCCTCTTACTGGGCCCTTAGCCACTCCAATTCAGCCCTAGATTTTGACTCATTATTCTTAACCAGTCCACCATGCTCTCCCCTATCCAGGCACCAGAAACCCTGGGCATTCCCTTCCTGCCCCTAGTCCAACATGGAAATTCCTCCTTCTGTGTAATGGGCTACAACTTGACTTATCCTTCAAATGGAACTTTTCTGGCTTGTGCCCAGGGTGTATTCTCTTATGGTATTCATGCCAGCCAGCCTGCAACCTTGTCAACCTTTTGCCTGATCTCAGTCAAACGCATGAACATTTTGGTGGATGATGGGAATCACTCCAATGTATATCCTAGTGCCATTCCTCTCATTGTGATCCCCCTGGCTGGCCCTTCACCTGGGACCTTTAACAGTTATCCTCTTACTCTTCCTTCTTGGATTATGGTTTCTTAACCTTGTTTCAAAAGAACCCTAAGATATGTATTCAAATGTTTTTTTTCTTTCATGCGATTGTTTCTAACACATTTATAAGGTTATTTCTTTGTTGCTTTGTATGTCCCTCCCCCACAGTATAACCCCTGCTTTCACTGTATTTCATGTTGGTATAATTTGTGGAGGGGAAGGGGAAAAACAAATCGTCTAAATAGGGATACAGGTGGACCCATTGCAACAATGAGATGTACAAGTCGTTATGCCAAAGACGAATTTTACAACTTTGGTGTGGGGCGGGGGGGGGGGGAGAGGAGAGTGGGGAGGATTGGGTGGGGGGGCAGGGGGAGGATGGGAAGGGATGGGAAGGGGAAACAAAGGAGGAGGCTACAATGCTTGATAAGAAATGTACTCATTATCTTGCCCATGTAATTGAAACCTCTCTGTACAGTATTTTCACAATAAAAAAAAGTTTCTCTTTAACAGGATAACAGCCCTCAGGACACTATCTGGGAGCAAGTCAAAATCATCCTATTACTGCAGGTGACTGGAGGCTTCACTTACACTGCTCTGCCCAGAGCAAACCTAGACCGTGAAGACCCCAACCTCAGTGACTGCTCAATGCCCACATATCAGCAGGAAGTTGCCAGAAAAGCTTACCATGTTCCTCAACTTTTTATATCCCTTCAGGGTGTCAAATGATTGGAATATGCTTTGCTTTCATGACTCCATGTTGCTCCCATGGCCCACTGATCACCCACCCTTGGGAACTCTTCCTTGATCCTATCTGAGAGTGAAGGATGGTCTTTATCTGAAAGTGCAGGACAGCCAGCAACAAAATAATATTCCTACCACAAAAGACAAAGTAGGATGTTTACACCATAAAATTCCAAATCCCATGTATGCATGGATATGCCTAGCATAGGCAGGACAATCTGATTTAACCTGGCTTTAAACATTCCATTATGGACCAATCCTGTAGGGAATTCTGAGTCCAAGCTGTGAGATCAGGAAAGGGTTAAGAGACTGAACAGAATTGGACCCTGAGAAGGTCAAACCTTCAAGGCAAATGGATGTAGAGTTATTTGAACATTAAACAGCTTGAGACCTTGGATATGGGAGTCAGTTATCACTATACTCTGCCTCCACCTACAGTCACCTCCCCTATACTGAACTTAACCTCTGTCTCCTTTCTCAGATCCCAAAAAAGCTTTAACTCCAACCCCACCCCTGGCACATCTTCTGATCCCATGGGAAGATTGCTTCACCTCACTGTTATGCAAGAAACAGTCCTTGCCTGTGGAAGATTGATTAGGGCCTGTTTCCTTCCTTTCTTCTCCATTTTCCTAACACTTGCAATAGGTTCAAAAAGTAAAGTGCCTAGTTGGGTACTGGTGGCTCATGTCTGTAATCTTAGTGACACAGGAGGCTGAGATCTGAAGATTAGAGTTTGAAGTCAGCCTGAGCAAGAAAATACATGTGACTCTTAGCAATAGTCTAACAAAGGCTACATGACCAAAATTAACATATGTGCTCAGTGCACATTAAAAAATTGTAATGGTTTTCATCACAGAGATAGAAAAGTCAACCCTAAAGTCCACATGGAAGCACAATAGACCTCAAATATTTAAAGCAATCCCAAGCAAAAAAGACAACACCAGAAATATCACAATATTTTACATCAAATGACGCTAAAGAGCCATAGTACTGAAAACAGCATGGTACTGGCATAAGAGCAGATATCTAGACCAATGGAATAGAAATCCAGAAATACCACACAGCCACAACAAATTATAACCATGAGTAATAGGCTATTTTTTTCTCCAACATATGTTTTTGGAAACTTTGCCAAATTTTGCCTTGTAAGGTTAGAAGGTGTAGTAGCATTTTGTTTCATCCACATCCATGCCAGTATTGGTGTTTCAACTGTTTGGTGGTGGGGATGGTGATGCAAATCCTGGTGCTTGTATTCAGGGCCTAAGTACTGTCCCTGAGGTTTTTTGCTCAAGGTGATAATCTACCAATTGAGCCACAGCTTCACTGCCAGTGTTTTGTTTTTTTTTGTGGGGGGGAGGAGTTTACTTGGAGATCAGGGTCTCGTGTACTTTCCTGCTTAGGCTCACTTTGAAGTGAACCTCAGATCTGAGCCTCCTGAGTAGCTAGGATTATAGGTGTGAGCCACAGGATCCTGGCTCTTTTCTGTATAACTTTACACATTTTGCACTGATCATGGAGGAAATAGGTCTGTGATCTTTCATTGCTGTCCTGTTCAGTGGTTTGTTATGGTTTTTTGCTTATATGGACCAAGTTATGCAGTGAGTTGGACATGACACCATTGTTGTGAAGTTGTTGTGGTGGATGTGACACTTTGCAGTCTCCTGGTTTTGCCACTGAAGTGACACTTTCTAGATGGCTGTCCTGTCCCTTGCACAATCCCACATCCTTTGCTATGTTCTAATGGGCCCTGTGCACCTGTAATTGTTAAAAAGCTTTCTGTATGTATAGATTAGAAAATGGATGAATGGTAAGCATTCAGAACGGATCTCTTTCCACTAAGTGATTTTAAAAAGCCGATTAAAAATGGTGTCCCCCTTTGTAAAAATTTGGAAAGTTATGGGGAGTGGTTGGCTTCCTAGACAAAGTTAACATTAAAATTGTCCTAAAAGTTTCATTAAAAGTTAGAAAAGATAAATTAGGATTACCAGAATGATTGTTCAATTGCTATTCCAGTTTGCCCTTATAGGTTTTTTGGTAACAGTTTCCAGCAGGCCCACTGTAAAAGACAGGACAAGTTTGTCCAATGTAACATTGGCCCTCAATAAGTTCCAGGTAAGACTATGCTGATAAAACTACTTACAATGACCTTCTTTGTTACTTTTGATTGGAGTAAAGTGGCCATTTGTAAAGACTTGTTGATCTGAGAACTGCAGTTTGAAGCCAGCCTGGGCAGAGCAAGGTCCCTGTGAGATTGTCATCTCTAATCTGCCATAAAAGTGCTCAAAAGCAGAGTTGCTTTGGAGCTCAAAGTGGCAGAGTGCAATCCTTGAGCTGGAGAGCTGAGAGACATCGCTCAGGCCCTGAGTCCAGGGACCAACCAAGGAGAATGCCAAAAATACACTTATCCCAGCATGGAGAAAGGCACTCCAGGGACCCCGGCAATGTTGGAACAGCCAAGGCAAGTACAAGCCACTGCTTGGATGGCAAAAATGGTGCCAGATCCTAGAGTTACTTGAGTGTGGCCCTTCAAAAATTGATCAGAAATTGATCATGGGAAGATAGTTTGTAAGCATGCCTAATGCCCATGTCTGTCCAACTGGGCAGGAATTTGTCAGTCATCTGTGGTAGTGGGTACTAAAAGCTAAGGTTGTAAAATGTGAGGGTTAATTTAAATCCCAACCCCCCTGTATCTGCTCAAAGTCCTAGTTGGCAGTGACTTTTGAGTTGGCCCAGCCACATTAATTCATCTTTTAAGGAAAGAAAGGTTGACCTGAGATTAGGTCCCTATTGAGATCTGTCTAAAGGCCTACACAGGTAGGCATTGTTGGAGCCACTGGAGATCAGGTTCCTCAGCCAGCCAGAAAAAAATGCTTTTACAAACCAGAATGTTAAACAGTCTATGCTGCTGTAGCCCCAAAAAAGGTCTGTGCATTTGTTAAGCATTAAATGTTGTGTATAAGCCACTTTAAACAGGTTGCCCAGAGGCAATGGGCAGTACTTAGAGTTCCAATCAGTTGCAATTTAAAAGCATCTACTGGGTTTTGTTATTACAAAACTGTGGTAAGTAATTGTTAGTCAATTGTTAACAAGTTATAGGTAACCTCTATCTCCATTGATCTCCTTGTTGCTTTAATTGGAAATAAAAAGGGTTTTTGTGACAAAGACTCCTTTTGCCACAGTTCGAAACCATCCTGGGTACAAAAAAATCCCTCTAAAACTCCATCTCCCAGCTAATCAACACAGAACCAGGCTGGAGGCATGGCTCTGGACTCTCGCCTCTAAGTATCCAGCTGAAGGCTGAAAGTGGCATTGTGACTCTAAGTGGTAGAGCACTAGCCTTGAGCAGAAGTGCTCAGGGATAGTGCCCAGGCCTTGAGTACAAACCCAGTAAATGCCAACTGGGATAAGCTATCCCAGCAATGGACGCTGAGACCACCTCCCAGGACAAAGTCAGTCCTGACAAGGAAAAACCATGGAGAGGAGTAAGCGAATATGACAGCACAAATTGAGTCACCCTTGCCCTCTGTGTGGTCCCCTGGGATGGATGTGAAGGATTACAACTACAACAGAATTTCATTTTTATGCCTGGGACAATATATCAGGGCAACCAATCTTGGTAACTAGAGTGCCTCCAATAAGGCTGGATTTCCTGGGCACACATGGAAGGCTTAAGCTTATAGCTACCTCTCTGTATTGCAGCCTCCACACTAAAGGTAGTCTGTATTTATTACCACTGTTCTACCATGCATATGTTCACCTATGTCGCCTCATTTTTTCCAAGATGACTTCATTCCCTTGATCTTAAGAGGAGTTGATGGGTGAATATCCATCTTCTGGAACTGTTTCAAGTTGGGTAGGGGCTCTGGTCCTGCCTAACAAGAGACCTGAACTCTTGTCCTATCTCACCAAGGGGTAACATGGGAAATTTAGTTGTCAGAAACACCAGATGTTATTAGGAGCATTTTTCTCCCTCCAAACTGGAGAGGAATCCATGTGAGAACTTAGGGGAGACAATAGCCACAGGAACAATATAAGGAACAATAAATCAATATCCCTGGAATATTAGTATCAGGAGAAAAACCATTAGGTAAAGAGCATCAGAGTTATATGCCACATTTAACATTTACTACTGTGCAGATTTTTCCTTGGGCTACATTAGTGCAGCCTGTTTACTCCAGTTCACAAAAGCATTTTCCTGCCTGCCTGAGTAACCTGATCTTTAGTGATCCTCACAATACTTAACAGTTTCCTGTGAAGGCTTCTAGAGAGCTGTCAAAAGGAACATGATTGATCTCAGGTCCATGCCCTATTGGGTACAAACCTCCTTTTTGATTATATGAATTCATGTGACTGGTGTCAGGTCAAAATATATTGCCAGTTAGGGCTTTGAGAAGATACTGAGGACTGGGGCTTTTGTTAATTTTGAACTATCCCCTAGCAATTTCTACCCACTATAATAAATGAAAGGGTGTAAGTCCCTGTCCAGTTGCAAAGTAGAGAAGTACGGGCATTAGATAGGTATGGTTATGAACTATTTTCAGATGACCTCCCAGCTCTGCTTGCTTTTGAAAGGACAAGCACAGTGACTCCATTCAGGATCTGACACCATTCCCTTTTATCTGGGCAGTTTCTTTCAACTGCTCTGGATGTTCCCTGATTAAAAGGACAGCATTGTCTTAGGTGTGTTTACTCCTTGCTGGGATATTGTCCCAGTTGGTGTTTCATTTTGTCATATCATGGGGTTTGAACTCAGGGCCTGGGCACTGTCCCTCACCTCTTTTGCTCAAGGCTAGCACTCTACCACTTTGAACTATAGCACCACTTCTAATTTTTAAGTGGTTAATTGGAGATAAGAGTCTTTTCGTCCCCAAGTTGGCTTCAAACAACAATCCTCAGGTCTCAGCCTCCTGAGTAGCTTGGATTACAGGTGTGAGGCACCAGCATCTGGCCACTTGGTGCTTTTTTTCTTTACTGGGTATAACCTGTCCCAGTTGTCCAGATTCCACCATTGCAGAGGTGGTGGTGGTGGTGAACTAACAATATGAATAGTTTTTAAGCAGAGCTTATCTGGAACTTATTAATAGTCAAAGTTAAATATAACAAACTTGTAATCTGTCATTCTGTGGGCTTGCCTGTAATTGCCACAGAAGATCAAATCTGTAAAAGCAAAATTGTCTACCATTCAGTTTGAAACAGGAACTGATTAAAAAATCCTATTTTCTTAATTTTTAACTATAGTGAAGCAAGGAGATTGGGTCCATGTTTCCCCTAGATAATTGGCCCTGATTTCCCCTGATTCCTTCCTTAGATGGTTTGTTTTTCTGTAAGATTTAAGTGTTCTCATCTGGCTTGTTTTATTCATGTATAACATTTTTATTGTATTTGCTTTTAGTTTGCCTTTAAAATAACTCCTAGAAAACCTGTTCATTAAAGTTCCTCTCTAAAACAATGTAATTATCCTTTGAAACATTTAGTAATGCCCAAATGTGATGACCTTCTTGCAGTCTGAGTTTAAATCTACCCATTTTTCACACCATGTTGACAATTTTAGATATCAAAATACCAGATTATTATGAACACTTTTATATATATACACATACACACACATACTTGTGCACAATGATCTTAAAGCACACAAAAATGAAAATCAACTGTAAGCTTTCTGGAATTCCTGTGGCAAGAGATACTTTTGCCCATAGGTCTATAGAACCACATGGACAGTTTTTTTTAAAAAAAGACTAAAACTTTTGCCATCAAACAAACAGAATCCTTTACTCTTACAGATACTTACCAATACTTACATAACATGCTTAGACAAATTGATAACAAGGCACATTCACTGGGCCTCAGTCTCCAGGGCCTGTGAAGTGAGGTAAAATTGTTCACAAAACACATTAGCATATGCATGGACCTTTGAATTCTTTTTATTTTTTATTTTTATTTATTTATTTTTGTTAGTAATGGGGCCTAAACTCTGGGCCTGGGCGCTGTCCCTCAGCTCTTCAGCTCAAGGCCAGTGCTCTGCCACTTGAGCCACAGCACCATTTCCGGCTTTTTCTGTTTATATGGTGCTGAGGAATCAAACCCAGGGCTCATGCATGCAAGGTAAGCATTCTACCACTGAGCCACCTCCTCAGCTCTGGATACTTTTTAGATGGGTGGAGTAGGAATAAGTTTAGTGGAAGGGCGGGGCCATCTGACCTACCACGTGATCTTACTCTGTCTTTTTCCCATTTTTTTAGACTAGAGTACTTTACATACCAATTCCAAACTACCAAAGCTAAATAGGATGTCAAAGGATCCGCAGTATAAACTGATAACAATTTTCAAAGAAACCGAGTGAGATCAGACCAAGACGGAAACACTAAAAACAAAGTCTGCTGGGAGCCCTGATCAACACTGAACTCCTTTCTCAGCAGAAACCAAAGTTCTCTACCGTCCTCACAGCCTGAGAGTCTGCTGGGAGGCCTGATCCGGGATCTCCTACCTAGCCAATAACCGAATCCCTTTGCTGTCATCACTAACCTTCAAGGGTCTGGATGGGGGGAGAGGGGCAAGTGTCTTGCGTGTGTCCACTTCTTCCCTATCTGAAAAACCCAAATGGATCAATCCCCAGGAAACAGAAAAGCAGGCAAACAGAAAACAGGTCAGTAAAAAATAGAGAGACTTATTCACCTCTGGAATATTCCTGAGGGACTCCAAAAGATTGACTCTAAAAAGCTTTAGTGGCATGTCAGACATCCACGATTCTGACTGTCAGAGTGAGAGAAAAGCCATTGGGCCCTGCGAAAAGTCTCAGATGATACCTATCCTATGGAGTCTCCCATCCTCTGTCAACCTGGATTCCAAGGCCATTTGCCAGTGTGGCTTGTAGGATCTCTCTGGCGCCTCCATATGTTATGTGGAAATTCGTTTGTGAGATACAGAGAAGTCACATTTTGAGAGATTGAATCAGGAGTCTTTATTAGAAAGCTGGTGACTGCAAGTGGGCTCCTGCTCCAAAGACTGCAGCTAGCACAAAGCTTACAAAGGCAAAAAACACCTGATTGAGTTGAGGGAACTAAATCTAAAAAAACTGTTACACATAAGCAAAGCAAATTAAGAGAACAAACAGGGGCAATCAAAGGCCAGTTATCTGGTAGAACAATCAAGGGCAACCATTCTCTGGAGCAAAACTTTCCTGGGACTAAACAACATGACACATCTGCAATTCAAAGAATGACCTATTTCACCTTGAGGCTTTGGGGAACAAGGTGAAAAATCCCCATTATCTGTGAAGATGCCACAAAACAATATTACTTAGAGCCAGTATTCATACCATGGCTCTGCTAGCAACCTTGACAACAGCTTAGTTTGCTTGTCTCTAAAATGGGGCTGCTAGCAAGACCTACCTCATATGGTTGTCAGTGGGTTATATTAGTTAATAAAAGTTGGCTACCTCCATCTCTAGCAATGAAAGCCTAGATATTATCTGATTTCCAAATACCTAAGACCAAATCTGGCTTAACTTGGATGGACAGGCCACTGGGGAGTCAACTTATACCAATAATCTTGCTTTGACTGGTTAATTGAGTGATTGATTGATAGCACACTCCAGGTTGTGAATTGTGTGAGGAATGTCTTGTAGAAAAAGCAATCATTTGAAAAAGAACAGTACTTTCTCTGACCAAGGACAATTCACCCACTGAAAGTTTAAACAAACTGCCTTCAACAGATACTACTATTTATTATTACAGGCATTTATATTAGGTTAATATAAAAGGACAGAACATGAGATCAATGATGCTTCTCATGTCACTGAGTCTATGAATAATCTAGCCACTAATACTGATATTTGAAACTCATGCTTCTCTGAATGTCATGTGAAAATTAACCTTAATGGATTTTGTGTGTGTGTGGTAGTCCTGGGGCTTGAGCTCAGGGTCTGGGCATTAGTCCCTGAGTTTTTCCACCCAAGGCTAGTGCTCTACCACTTTGAGGCATGGCGCCACTTCTGCTTTTCTTGTGGTTTATTGGAGATCAGAGTCTCACAGACTTTTCTGCGCAAGCTGGCTTCAAACTGTGATCCTCAGATTTCAGCCTCCTGAGTAGCTAGGATTACAGGTGTGAGCCCAACAGCACCAGCAGTCTTGCCTTATTTTTTTAAAGGATACTCAGAAATGAAGTAAGTTGTTCAACTATTCTAAGACTTTATATTTCTGATTACGTGTATGATTAATTCTCCTTATCTGTACTATAATTTATCCTTATTTATCACTTTTTAAATCCAGAATGATATCTGGATGTTTGCTATATGTGTACTCTAAGACAAAGCTTCAAAGACACATGTGGATTTTTCAATAAATGCAATGAGTAGACTGAATACTTGGGGCCATGGGATGTTCTCCTGGTATGTCGTCTCTTCCTGCTCAGCTGCAAAACAATTCCCATTGCACATTTCCCTTCCTTTTTGGAGGTGTTACCTTGTATAGAATTATGCTCACAGAGAAAGAGCCTGCTTCCTTCTATGCCCTTCTGTAGAGAATCACCTTGGCATCGGTCAGAGCTAACGCCATTTTAATCTCAAAGAATGATTAGCCCATCCTTGTCTGTATAACACCTAAACAGTTGGGTCAGAAGAAGAAGAAGATCATTTCTGTTCAAATTTTAACATTATCCTAGCCACATGTAGGTATAGTGGAAGATGAGAGCCGATTGGGGAAAAAAGAAATCAAACAAACAAGGATTGGACTAAATGAGCTAATTTGGTTGTCAAGAGTTATCAACAATCTGATTATACAAATAATATTCATTGAAAGTAACTCGAGGAAATAAATACAAGAGGGTTTTATTTTACTCTTTTGCTGCTTCTGTTTCCTTTCCTTTCTGTTTGGTTTTGTTGGGGGGGCGGTTTGATTGTGGGGCTTGAACTCTGGGCCTGGGTGCTGTCCCTCAGCTCTTCAGCTCAAGGTTAGCACTCTACCACTTGAGCTAGTGTGCCACTTCTGGCTTTTTCTGTTTATGTGATACTAAGGAATTGAACCCAGGGCCTCATGTATGCAGGCAAAGCAAACACTCTACTGAGCCACCTTCCCAGCCCTGTTTATTTGTTTATCTGCCTTTGGGAGGATAAGTTGAAGCACAGAAATGGAGAGACAAAAGGTGACCAAATGGAACAGTGGCAATTACTGCTATGCTGAAAATGAACTAATCAATTTGTGAGTGGTGACGGGAGGGAAAAACTGGGAGGGAGCAAAGGAAGAGTTGACATTGTCCAAAAAGAAATCTACTCATCACCTGACATAAGTTAACTTTCACCCTTCTGTATATCACCTTTATAATAACAAATAAAAATTATATAAAAAAGGACTTATCAGCAGATGATGTGGTCATTGCATCTCTCTGCTTGGGACCGTAGCATCAGAAATCCTACCCAGCATGCATTGTCATGATGACGTGCATGAGAACACGATGAAGTGAGGAGGCTGAGTCTGAGTAACTTCTCAAAGACATTCTGGTGCCTTGCTGGATAGAATGGGCTTTCCACCCAACACTGAAAAGACTAGAGGTGAGAGAGGCCATTCATTGAATTGCAGATGTCATGCTGTTTAGCCTTAGGAGAGTTTTGCATAGAGAATGCTCTGATTCTGCCCCAATTACCTCTCTAAGTGGCTTGATTCACTCACCTTGGAGTAATTTCTAAGTATATCCCTATATAAATGGTTCAGGCATTTCCCCTCACCCCAAACGATATGAAGGTTCTGCTGGTACTTGAGCTACTTCCCAAATAAGGTCTGCTTTTGTTAAAACTTGGTCCTCACCCCAAGAATGTGGTTTTTGTCTTTAAAAGCTTGGTTCAAGCTCTGATCTAGGCTGCAGGTCTTGGAGATCAGAGTCCATCCGCAGATGCTGTCTCTTCAATAAAGAATCCCATCCAACTTCTCAAAATGTAGCTTCTGTTTCTTGATGACTGAATTACCTTACACATTGGAGGCTCATCCGGGATCCCAGAGAGATTCCAGTGCCAAGTGGGGCACTTGGGTTCCTTTAAGTTACACTGGTAAATGGCCTCGGCAATCCTGGCTGCCAGAGGATGCAAGACTCCAATGGCAGGTGCCGCTTGCTACTTTTCTCAGGGCCCAATGTCTCTTGTGCCACTTTGACAGCCAGGAATGTGAATGCCAAACATGCCATTAAATCTTTCTGGAGTTTGGAGTCATTCAAGAGACCTCCAGAATAAGTTTCTGTTTGTCTTTTTGTCTCTGTTGTCTGTTCATATGTTTTTCTGATTTCTGGGGATTGATCCATCTGAAATTGGAGAGGTAAAAGGAGCAGACCTGCCTCCCTTCCTTCTTTCTGATGAGACAGAGGGTGCTGGCTCTGGTATTGCCTTGGTTGAGGACTGAGCACCAGGCCAACCAGTGTCTGGTATTGTTGTGGCTGGAGTTCCCTCAGAGTACCAGGCCTGTCCAGCATCTGATAGTGCTCTCATTCTGTAGAGAGTTTTGGCTCTCAGCAAAGTAGAGAGTTCTGATTAGGGCTGAACTGAGGGGCCCAGGCCCTGAGTACAAGCCTTGTGACCAACAACAACAACAAAAAGATATATATAGGGAAAGTTTGTGGTTTGGATGAGTTCATTAAGCCACCAATAGCAATCAGTAATGTAGTATTTCACTGATTGAAATATTGTAGCATTCACCATCAGTAATGTATTTCCTTGTCTACAGCTCTCATGGAGAATGTAGAGGTGAATGTCTTACACACCCATACTCTTTCTATTCATACGATTTAGATTCTCTATTCTTCCCACTTAGAGCAAATGTTGCCTTTCATTCTGAAGATCATATTGGAGCTTCTGGATGAGTCATTCAATGGAGGAATCAGAATTTCAACTGAGGATGATACTGCAGGCTTAAATCCCACAATTTCTTATACTGATATCTGGTGTGGAGTAACATCTATCTAATACTGGTATACCCAAATGGTTTGCTGTCTCCCTTCTTTATTAACTTCTCAGACAACATTTTGCCATCATCACTAGATAGCTTTTCAGAAGTCTCTTGCTGTTACTGTGCCTCAGTTTCTACAAGTGTAAGTGGTTATGCTAGCATGAGCCTAGTTGACAGTGCCCAATGAAGTGAATGAAAAGTGGAATTCACTGAACTTTAAATCCTACTATTCCTCAACATTGCCTCCAGGTTTTGTCTCTTGGTGATACTCAGATTTACTGCCTTTTTTTTTCTTTAATTATCATTGTATAGGACTCCACTAATCCCCAAATTTCCACAGGTGTGACACACACACACACACACACACACACATGCACACACACACATGTATTCAACCAACACATTTATATATCTTTCTCACTCTTCTGCTTTGGAGAAATAGGGCTGTGGCTTCTGCTCTGTCCCTGGACTGTATTCATGGCATTCATTCCCTTAGTCCTGAATTAAGAATGAATAAATACCCTGACACCAGTAGCTCACATCTGTCATCCCAGCTACTCAGGAAATCTAAAGATCACAGTTCAGAGCTAGCCTGGCAGAAAGTCCACGAGACTTTAATCTCCAATGAATCACCAAAAAGCTGAATGTGGAACTGTGGCTCAAGTGGTAGAGCAGCAGCTTTGATAATAGGAATAAAAAACATAAATAGGTGTCTGCATGTTCTTCATTTGGCACTTCCTAGAGTGTCCTCACCAAAAGTGACTGCCTGTCACCATGGGGACCTCAGACTGATCCACAAGCTCCGAGGGAAAGAAATTGAACCCGAAGACCTGGTTGGAAGTTAATACGTTTTAAAAAGAAGACATGCACCTAGTAATGAGTTGCTGTTACAAAACACCCAAGATAAATCATGTAAAGGAGGAAATATTTTATTTGGAGGGAATCCATTCCCATACCCCTGAGGCAAGACTGAAACCTCATGGCAGGGACTGCTACGCGGAATGAAGTGCTCAATTCATGGTGGTTGAGAAGGAGGAAGGCAGAGAGATAGCAACTGAGACAGAGAAGAGATGAGAGATGTGAGACAGAGAGGCAGAGAGGCAGAGAGATGAAGGAGAGATGAGAAAGACAGAGAGAGAAGGGAGAGATATGAAAGAAGGTGGGAGAGAGAGACAGACAAAGAGGTAGAAGTGTGAGAGGAGAGAAAGGGAAGAAATGAGAGAGATGTGAAAGAAAGGTAGAGATGAGAGAAAGAGAGTGATAGAGACAGAAGAGAGATAAGAGACTTGAGGGAAGAGAAAGAGACAGAGAGGAAAGAGAGGGAGGGAGAAAGATGAAAGACACAGAAAGAGAGAGCAGAGATATGGTGTATATTCTTGCAATGCTGCCCAGCGACCTTCCCTCATACAGATGGTCCTCCCCCACTTGGGCCCCATCTCCTGGACCCTCATCCATCTGAAACCTCACCACTGTGTTGGAGTCCTCATGATCAAGCCCCTCAGCAACAAGTGAAGAACACCAAGCTTTTGATGAGTCTATGGGGAGCAATCTCACATCCAGTCTGTAATCATCTGGTAATTAATTCCTAGGCCTAGAGATTCTTTTTAAAATGTTTAATTTTATTTTTATTGCAAAGGTGCTGAGCAGGGGGTTACAGTTACATAAGTAAGGTGATGAATACATCTGTTTTTAATCATTGTTACCCCATCCCTCTTTATCTACCACTTATCCCTCCTTATGTCCCTCCCTCACAAGTTGTAAGGATCTTATACAACAGTCAAGTGAGTATGAATGTTGTGTTTATCCTGTTGTTTCTATGATTCCCTTTCCCTTCCACATATCAAATAATCTTATATACAAGACACAAGGTACAGCCGGGCGCTGGTGGCTCACGCCTGTAATCCTAGCTACTCAGGAGGCTGAGATCTGAGGATCGCGGTTCAAAGCCAGCCCGGGCAGGAGAGACAGACCGTGAGACTCCTATCTCCAATAAACCACCAGAAAACCGGAAGTGGCACTGTAGCTCAAGTGGTAGAACGCTCACCTTGAGTTGAAGAGCTGAGGGACAGCGCCCAGGCCCAGAGTTCAAGCCTCATGACTGACAAAAAAAAAAAAAAAAAAAAAACAAGACACAAGGTACAGAAAAAAAAAACTAAGAGAAATGAAAAAATACTACATACAGGACATAATAAGAACCTCTTGTTTCTATATATTGGAGCTCATGTTGATACCTTTCATTGTATATGGTCCTATGCACTAAGCAATTGAATTATTGTGATCCCCTGTTAAGAACATCATAGATACTGGATGCTGATGGCTCATGCCTGTAATCCTAGCTATTCAGAAGGCGGAGATTTGAGGATCATGGTGCAAAGCCAGCCCAGGCAGGAAAGTCTGTGAGACTCTTATCTCCTATTAACCACCAGAAAATTGGAAGTGGCACTGTGGTTCAAGTGGTAGAGTGCTAGCTTTGAGCTGACGAACTGAGGGACAGCCAGGCCCAGAGTTCAAGCCTCACTACTGACATATAGACAGACAGACAGACAGGCAGGCAGACAGGCAGACAGGCAGACAGACAGACAGACAGACAGACAGACAGACAGACAGACAGACAGATAGATAGATAAACAGATAGATAGATCATAGACATACTCTAGTTCTTACAAATGAAGGAAATCATGCAACCTGCTTTTCTTTGGGTCTGGCTTATTTCACTTAATGTGATTTTCCCCCCAAGTTTTTCCATTTCCTTGTGAATAGGACAATCTCATTCTTTCTGATGGAAGCATAGAAATCCATTGTGTATATATACCATATCTTCTTGATCCATTCATCTACTAAGGGGCATTTGGGTTAGTTCCCTATCTTAGCTATGGTAACTATTGTTGCAATGAACATGGTTGTGGTGGTAGCTTTAGTATGTTTGTGGTCATTTGGATAAATGTCCAGGAGGCAGATTGCTGGATCATAGGGGAGCTCTATGTTTAGTCTTTTGAGGAACCTCTATACTGCTTTCCAGAGTGGTTGGACAAGTTTGCACTCCCACCAACAGCAGGAGCAGTGAACTTCAGAAGCTGAGGAGAGAAGAGTACTTGAGAAGGATACATCTTTTTCTTTGTTGGTTGTGGGGCTTGAAATCTGGGCCTGGGCACTGTCCCTCAGCTCTTCAGCTCAAGGCAAGCGCTCTACCACTTGAGCCACAGCGCCACTTCCCCACCACAGTGTTATAGCATTCTCCTTTGTAGAACAAGAGATTCTACAAGGTAAATGTCAGTTTCTGCCTATCAGAATGAGGAAGGAAAAAAGGAATAGATGGATAGATAGATAGATAGATAGATAGATAGATAGATAGATAGATAGATGAAAGCCCAGATGGAAAGCTTTCTATTTTGTGTTTTAGGAACTTTTAAGTCTGTCACTTGATCCTTCAAGTCTCAAAATAAGTTGATATAGAATATGGATCAGAATTAAGGTCATGTACCAGTATAATTCATAAACAACTAGTTGGGACATCTCTTCCATCAGCAACCAGAGGATCAAGAAGGGGTCACACGTAATGATTGCTCTTTCTAGACTATTCTTTTTTCCCCCTTTTCTTTTTGCTCCAAGACCAGAACTATACCTTAGTATCTGATCCTTTTGTTCATTGGCTGGCACTCTAGCACCTGAGCCACGTCCCTAAGGGCAGCTCCTGGGGCATGCTCTCAACTTATGGAGAAATTACCCCTTCTTCAAAGAAAAAAATCATGTCATGAGAAGTAACTGCATTTGTAAACATCTGTGGATATTGTTGATTTGGGTGTAGTTTCAAGTATTGGGAATACAAGCCTCCTTGGTGATAAGAGCTTAGAAGAGCCAATGGCTGCACTTGACTCTTTGTAAGGCATTCCATAACCTACCGTCCTAATGGTAGCAGTGATTGAGTTTGTGTACTGATATATTTATAAAATGTGAAGTCTAATTCCAAAGTACACACATCCACGATTCCTTGTCTACTTCCAAAAGCAGGACAGGACATCTGCCTCACTCACCTATGGAGTGGGTAGGGTACAGGTAAGTTGGCTGTGATCTGAGAATTGTGGTTTGAAGCCAGCCTAGGCAAGTTAGTCTGTAAGACTTGTTTTTTGTTTTGGGTTGTTTTTTTTTAGGTCGTGGGGCTATTTTAGGTCATGTGCCATAAGCCCCGCCTCCGCTCCATCCCATGATCTGCAGGAGCCTCAGCTCCCTCATCAGAGCTGGGCACTGAGAGGAGCTCAGAAGCATCAGCTCTGCAACCAGCACAACCCACAGCTGAAAGGAAAAGTCAGAGGAGAGAATTACTAGACAAGAGTGACAATGGACTTGATTCCCAACTTTTCCATAGAAACCTGGGTCCTCCTGGCTACCAGGAGTCTAGACTCTCTGCTCACCTGCCACCAGGTAACCTAGGATTCAGGGTGAGGATTATGATGGCTGATCAATTGGGAAGATCTAAAGAGAAAAATGAATGGGAAATTACTCAAGTCAGATTTAGCCTACACCTTGAGAGATTATTATTTATCCTGCAGAGATCCAATGAGAGAGTTAATAAATATTCTTCTCTCATGGAACTCTCAATTTCTGTGTGAAGAAAGGGGTTAGTGGCATCATTTGGAAATTATCTCTGAGTTGATGTTTGCGCCTATATTAATGCCTCAATTCAGCAGAAGCAGAATATGAACAACTGATCACTCTTGGAGAGAGCTCAGGGTACTTGGGGTAGAAGGTCTTTATTGTTTGTTTGTTGGTTGGTTGGTTGTTTTGCTTTGGTGCCAGATCTGGGGCTTGAACTCATGGCCTGGGCACAATTCCTGAGCTTTTTTACTTAGAACTATCATTCTACCACTTGAGCCACAGTTCCATTTGTGAATTTTTTTGGTGGTTAATTGAAGAGAAGAGTCTTACAGAAATAAGCTGATGGCTTATTGTAGTCCTAGCTGCTTAGGAGGCTGAGATTTTAGAATCATGGTTCAAAGCCAGGCTGGATAGGAAAGGCCATAAGACTTAATTCCATTTAACCACCAGACAGCTGAAAGTGGTGCTGTGGCTCAAAGTGGTAGGGCATCAGCCTTGAACAAAAAGAGCTCAGGAACAGTGGCCAGGCCCCTAGTTCAAGCCCCACGACCTAAAAAAAAGTCTTACAAACTAACCTTCAGACTAACCAGCCCAGGCTGGCTTCAAACCACAGATCTCAGCCTCCTGCGTAGCTAGCATTACAGACAGCCACCAGGTGCCCTGCTACATGCATATTTTGAAACTTATCTGATAAGCACATTGTTTTAATTCATTTGAAGTTTAAGTTTGCTTTAACTTTTGAGCATACATTAGTAATATAATTTCATACATGGGCGCAATAACATTTGAACACGTTCACTTCTTCCGTCCTATCCTTCCTCTTTTCCTACCTCCCTCTACTTTTTCAAATAATGTTTAGTATGCTCATTGTGTTATCTTTATACACACACACACACACACACAAAATCTAACATGTGTAACACATATGAAATATCTATCAATATTCTTCAGTCACTGGTATCCTCTCCTTTCCTCCCTTCCCATTTCACAAATCCACCCAGACAATCCTCCTTTTATTTATGTCCTATTCTTATTTCTATCATTTACATTATCATCATGATCATCACTACCATCATCATCACCCTCATCTTCATTATCATGATCATTTTACAGATGAGCGATAGTATGCACTATTTTGCTTTTGGAATGGGACGTATCCCACTCAATAGGACACTTTCCAGTTTTATTTTGCTGCAAGTGACATGATTTCCACTTAGCACAGTAATATTCCATAGTGCCTGCGCTTATGATTATCTATTCATTGGTTATTGGCTGATTCTACAGCATGGCCATTGTCAATAGAGCTGTAATAAGGGTGTATAAGCAAGAATCTCCCTTGTATATTGACATTCCTCTCCAGCAGTTTATCTTAGTCTTTCTGTAGAGGTGAGTAGGAAGAAGGTGAGCCAATAATGACATCAACAACAACCAGGTAAGATTTAGAAGGAAGCAAGGGAATATTCCTCTCTTTTAAGGTCAGAGCTCCAAGAAATACTTATGGACCCTGACTGTCCACATCAGATGGCACATGTAAATAAATGGAAATTTCTAGTTTGAATCTCATAAGAGCACTCAAAACAAGGTTGTTAACTTTTGCCAACTATCCACTGAATGTTGAGGATCCTAAGGACTCCAGCCACTTTTAGCTCAGGCCCAGAATTCAAGCCTCACGACGGAAAAATAAATGCCACAATGGATAATTGCTACCAGGAAGATTTCTGTTTTGTTGTTGTTTTTCTTTTGAGCTTCAGAAGTCAAACCTCAGAGGAAGTATTTAATTTGTGAGGTGCTATGGGTAAAGGTGATATCACTCTTATCTTTTCATATTGAGTAGATGTTCTTTTTTTTTTTTGTCGGTCATGGTGCTTGAACTCTGGGCCTGAGCACCGTCCCTCAGCTCTTCAAGGTGAGCACTCTACCACTTGAGCCACAGCACCACTTCCGGTTTTCTGAGTGGTTTATTGGAGTTAAGAGTCTCACGGACTTTCCTTGCCCCTGCAGCTTTGAACTGTGATCCTCAGATCTCAGCCTCCTGAGTAGCTAGGATTATAGGCATGAGGCACTGGCACCCAGCTGAGCAGATGTTCTTAAAGGCAAGTTCACTTTGCCTTCACTCGTGCTTTGACTTTTGCCAGAGTCATTTATTAAGTTTCTATGCCAAAATTGGTGAATTGAACATCCCAACTCCAGGAACCTCATTCAGTAAACAAGAAAGAAGTTGCATGAGAAGATAAAAGATTGGATGTCAGCTGGTTACTGTGGCTCAAATCTGTAATCTTAACTACTAGAGAAACATGACCTGGGAATTGAAACTTGAAGGAGTACAGGCTTGCCCCCACTCCCCAAGAGATGCCCGTATGAAAGCTGCTTCCATGTGACATACTACAGGTCCAAACTTGTTCCAGTATGTGATCAAGGGGAGTGTACTTGGATGAGGTCTTATACATGTAAAGCCTATCTTTAGTTCTCTTCCCAGGGCATTGCAGTTTTTGATGTAGAATGTTATTAAAAATGGAAAACTTTAGGGGTCAGTACTCTGGAAACTTCCATGGGGCAGATTTGTGAAGATAAGAGAATGCATTATGTGGACACACTATCAATCCCTAACCTCATCCTAACACGGATGAAATATGAAGTCAATTGTAGGCTTTTTCTTATGAAGGACTCATCTGTCACCAATGTTTGTGTGTGTATATGTTGTGACAGTCCTGGGGCTTGAACTAGGGCATGGGCACTGTTCCTGAGCTTTTTGTTTGTTCAAATTTAAAGCTCTACCACTTGAGCCGTAGCACCACTAGTGTCTGTTTTGGTAATTAATTGGAGATAAGAGTCTCATGGACTTTCCTGCCCAGGTGACCTTCAAACCAAGATCCTCAAAGGAGCCACCATGATTACAGGTGTGAGCTGCCAGCACCCAGCTTGTTACCAATGTTTGAAACATATTAAAAACCATGGTGACTGGCATGGACAAAACTCACCTAGACAAAACACCACCTAGACTTCACTAAACGTCCCGGTGATGACGACCTGTTTGCAAAGCTGTTTTGTCTTTAGGTATCTCTTCTGTGCATAAGCCACATTAGCCCTTATTTTGTGGACACCTATGGCTTTTGTGTTCAAAATCCCTAGCTTGAGCTAACTTTGCCACATGTTGAGGAGCGTGGGATGTGATCATGGTCTGGATTTCTTTGTCTTGTCTCCAGCAGCAGGTTAGGCTGCTGGCTGGTTAGGTTTTCCACTCGGCTGTGTTTGGCATGCACTCAGGTTGTATGATGGTCAGCAGCCCTGCTGGCAATTACAGATCCAGACATGATCAAAACAGTGCTGGTGAAAGAATGCTACTCTACCTTCGCTAACCGCCGGGTAGGCATCCTTTTTTTTTTTTCTTAAAACATTTTAATATTTATTTATCAACAAAATATTTATTTATCTAGCTTTTAATTATGAAATAATTATAAGCTCTGGGGAACCCATGGAGAAGGGCAGAGGAGAATAATGAAAGGCGTGCTATTGATCAAGACACATTGTGCTCATGAATCAACATGTTGAATTGAAATTCTTTTTTTAAAAACTATTTTATTTATTTATTTATTTATTTATTTTTATTTTTTTGGTCTGTTGTAGAGCCTGAGCTCGGGGCCTGGGCACTGCCCCTCAGCTCTTCAGCTCAAGGCTAGCACTCTACCACTTGAGTCACAGTGCCACTTCCAGCTTTTTCTGCTTATGTGGTGCTGAGGAATCGAACCCAGGGCCTCATGCATGCAAGGCAAGCACTCTACCACTGAGCCACCTTCCCAGCCCTAAAACTCTTTTATTTATAAAATAATTGTAAAAAAAGAGAATGAATGTATAAGTCCTATATAATGTAATCAATAAATAAATTGATAGCTCAGTACATAGATATATAAATAGGTCTAGAATATGAAATCCCAAAAGCATAGCTTGCTGGGTGCATCTTTTAGTCTTCCATGGAACCTGGCATTTAGGATAAATATTTGTTGAGTTTTTTACAGAAGGCCGTAGATTTTCAATTAAATGCTGCCAATTCATCAATTTTATACAACTGTGAAACACCTTCAAATTTATGGAAAGCAAAATCTGTTTTTCTTTAGAGGCTAGCCTTTTGGCCCAGCTGGATTTATGAAAAAAGCTGTCTCCATCTCTGAGGACAAAGAATGGAAAAAACTAAGAACATTGCTTTCCCCCACGTTCCCCAGTGGGAAACTGAAGGAGGTAATCAAATGGTGCTAAGTTACAGAATGAATTGGGGGAACAAGCAAACAGTCAGATCAGGGTCCTTTTCCAAGAGAAAGTCCTCTAAGATTGAACTGCCTGAAAACGGTGTTTTGTCCTTACGTCCTACAGTTACATGGTTTCTCATAAATGGAATGTCATGCTTCATCTTTTTGGGTGGGCATGGACTCAGATTTAACTCTTCTCTTTTAACTTCTCTTGTTTTGTGTCTAGATGTTCCCTATCATTCGCGAATTATCTGGTTGGTTGCTGGAAAACCTGAGACCACGAGCAAAGAAAGGCAAACCTCTCATGTTGAAAGAGTAAGTACTTGCTGGGCAGTGGTAGCACACACCTGTAATCCTAGCTACTCAGGGCAGTGAGGTCTAAAGACCACTGCTCAATGCCAGAACCAGCCAAAAAAAAGGCTGTGAAATTCCTATGTTTAATAAACTACCCTCAGAGTATCTAGAAGCAGAGCTGTGGCTCAAGTGATAAAGCAGTAGGCTTGACCAAAAGTAACTCAGGGACAGCACCCAGCCCCTGAGTTAAAGCTCCAATACCTACACCAAAAACAGAGAGAGAGAGAGAGAGAGAGAGAGAGAGAGACAGACAGACAGACAGACAGACAGACAGACAGACAGACAGACAGAGACAGACAGACAGAGACAGAGACAGACAGAGACAGAGACAGACAGAGACATAGAGAGAGACAGAGAGAGAGAAAGAGAGAGAGAGAGAGAGAAAGAATTATTACTCCACCCATGGCCTGCCCGAGCACCAATCTATTATCTATTATAATCCATTACTATCTACTGTAATCTATTATCATCTACAGAGTATTTGTACAGCTGTGATTTGTCTGGGGAGCTCTCTGTTTTCTAAGACTGAGTTCCTTGAGCTCCCAGGTGAGTCTGACCCACCTAATTGTCCTATCAACCCTAGCCCATTCTTGCCAGGTAAATACCCTAGGCAGAGGCAGGGAGGCAGAGGAGGAAGGCCAGACCCTTCCAACGACCCCTCAAGCAGTTCTGTCCCCAATGGTCTTGGAGTTCCTCGGCCCTGGGCCACCAGCGCCTGGGTAATAGCCTCAGTCATTGCAGATGTCTGAGCCTGTAAAGCTAAAGCTAGTGATTGGGACTGGTGCTGTTGCGTTCCCACATCCTGGGAGGTAACCACCCACCTGCTCAGGGAACTCTCTCTCAATCCTGCGGAGGCCGTGAGGTGGTCTGCATTCATCCCTTCCCAAACCAGTAGCTTTACAAATTGATCCTGGAGGTCCCCTGCTGGCAGCTTATGATGAACACCCTGTTGGACTCAGTATAAAATCAGGTAGAGGCTCACCCGGTTTTTGTCTCACTCCTGCTATGGGGGACTCAGTGGGCCCATCATCCAGTTTGTACCATGTGGCAAGTCCTGCCGCCTCACCTGGTCATGGTATGGGCCAGGTATGGCGGCCTGTTGGACGCCAGTGGAGTAACCCTCCCCCGTCCCTGTTAACATGGCATAAGTAATAGGTATCTCGGGTTGAGCCTGCCGGTTATTCTCCACCTGCACTCTGCATTCCTCCTTAAAGAAGGCACACCATTTAATAAACTGAGAACTGGTGAGGATGGCTTTGGCCACATCCAGCCAGTTCTTAGGAACACACAGGTGATAGGCAATGTCCTGTAATAGGGTCTGGGCCCAAGGAGAGTTTGGGCCATCCTCCGCCACCGCCTTGCGGAGCTCTTTAAGATCCTTAGCTTCCCATGGATACCATTCCAAGGGCCTGTTAGCTCCTGGTGCCAGATTGACTGGATATGCTTGGGGAAGCGAATCCTGTGGCCCAGGGTCCAGGCTCCCGGGTGGCCCTTCCTTTACAGGGTAGGCCTTTGCATAGGTTACTTCCCCAACCCTCTGCCCCTCCGTGGAAGGTCGGTAGGGGTCCGGGTCTCGCAGGTCCCTCTGTAGGGTCACGTAGGGCGCCGTACCTCCTCCCACCCAATCGGTGGAATAGAGTGGGGGCCCAGGACCATCAGGGGCACCCGAGTCAGGGGGGGTAACCTTCACCCTCGTTTTGACTTCCACTGTGCATGCTTCAGTGCGTTCTCAGTCGAATTTGACCCATTCCTTTTCCTTCTCCTTCCCAAGTCCTTCTCCTTCTTCTGTGAAATAGCATTACCCATACTAAGGGTTTCACTTATCCTGAGAGACCGCTTAGCCTTGGCTGATATATTTTCCTTTCGTGCCCCATGTTGGGTGCTCAATGTAGGGCCTTCGTCAGTCCCTAGGAAGACGGTTGGGGTCCAAGGAAAGGTAAGTGTGCAGCTCGCCCATTTCCCAGCCTCCCTTAGCCCAGGAGATAATCAGACACACGGGGGAGTCAAGTCAAGCAGGAACTCATTTATTACCACACAGCAAGCACTTTCTAAAGCAAAAAAAAAAAAAAAAAAAGTGTGGCATGGAAGGGGAGGAAAAGGAACCAACCAATCACTGTAGAGGTCACCCTATCATGCGCCTAAGCTTTCTATACTTTCCCTGCTGTCAGCGAGCTGTTCACGCACTGACGTCACTTTGCCTGGTTGTGGTAGCCAGTCAGATTTTAACATAAACAGCTTGGGCTCTGCCCACTCAACTCCCTCTCAGCGCCATCATTGCTGCCCATGTGCCCTACAGGTCACAGGGTATTCACTGATCCTGTAATTAGTTGTGCCAGTGAGACAATCCATCAAGGCACGGTTAAAGGTAACAAAAGAATTTTATTTAACTATTTACACCAGAAAAGAGGCCTGCGACTACTTTGTCTTGGGATAGATATCCAGAACCAAGAGCAGCCTTGACTACCAAACCTCCAAGCCTCCAAGGGCAGCCCAGACCTTTATTAGTTGGTCTGCAAACCTCGGGCCTCCAAAGGTCCAAAGCTCCAAAGAGGAAGGCTTTTCCTCTCTGCTTGCTCTGGTAAAGGCCACTTCACAGGACTAGGCCTGCCCTGCTCCAGTAGTTACCTCTTGCTGTCTTTCTCCCCATGGTCTCTCTCTTCACCCTCCCCCCCTCCACAACATGAAGCCTGTATATAGGCTGCGCCCCTCCCCCACTCCAATGGCTCTAAAGGTTTCAACTGCCCCTCCCCCAAGCTTCCCTCTGTCCAGCCCCTCCTTGATAGCTCTTGACAGTGGGCCCAGTGGGGCGGTGAGGTCAGCCTCTCATCCACACCTCCTCCAGCAGCCCAGTCCTTGAGCGGTGATATCAGCATGGGGTGGTCTTTGGCCCCTCTGGTTATTACAGGCTGACCAGTGGTGCCCTAGAAAGTCTCCAGGTCTGGGTGTTACACTGGCTCGCTGCTGGTGTCTGTCCCTTCCTGTGCTGTCAGGGTCCAGCATTGTGGAGGTTTTCTGCATCTGGATGCTGCAGTCCCATTGGAGTCCCTGGCAGCCACTGGGCCACGTGCACAGCTCAGCCCTGCTGCCAGCAAGGGACAGGGGGATGGAGGAGGGCTCTGCGGTTTTCCATCCTTCTGTGTACAAGGTATGCGTTCTCTCAGTTCCTGTGATTCTATGCTTGTCCATATCTTTGTTGTTGATCTCTTGGGGAGAAGTGCGTATTAGCACCCCAAGTCTCTTTTTGGTGAGAGAGCTAGGGTGATTCCCTATTGTTTCACTGTCATCCTCTTCCCCATTCCCTCTTCCTAAAGGCCTCAGAGCTGCTTACCTTGGGGCTCTGTATGTTGTCCTAGGGAAAAGAACATGAGAGAATATTGAGGTGTGACAAGACAGCACAGATGGCAAGGGACGTGGGGGGGCGGGGGAGCAGCTGCCAGGTGAAGGCCAGAGTCACATGGGTCAGATGAGGTGAAGAATGGGAGAGGAGAAAGGACTGAAAGGGAGGGACAGAGTGCATATGTAGAGAGGGGTGTGTACAGAAGAATGAAGGGCCAGGGATAGAAATGGGGAAGGGATGGTATAAGAAATATTTTCATATTTCTCTTCAGTGTTTTGGGAGACTTCCCTGCAGGGGCACAGGAGGATGGGAAGGATATCAGAGGCTAGTCATGAGTGGGTTTAGTCATATGATAGGGCCTGATTCCATTTGAGGGGGTGTCTGCCACCTGCCCTGACACACTCATTGTGAACCCAATGGTGTTCAGAACGAGGCTGCCTGAAAGGTGAATGAGGGAAGCCCTTGGCATCATGGCCCTGAACTTGGCCCTCAGCACTAATGGAAACTGCTTTGTGGCAGTGTGGGGGAACACTGGAGAAATGTAAAGTGCCAACCCTGTCTGTGTCTGAATGCCCTGCCAAAAGTGGGAGAAAACACACATACTCTCACACGTTACTTAGTTTTAGGGCCTCTAATCAGGTGGGCAGGCTGGGTCCCTGAAAGTAGCCCCACAATAAGGGCTGCTAGCCAAAGAAGGCACAGGGCAGGGAGAGGAAGGATGGAGGGAGACTTTGAGTAGGAAATCTGTGACATTGTGTGTGTGTGAGCGTGTGTGTGTGCATGTGTGTGTGTGTGTATGTGTCTGTGTGTGTCTGTGTATGTACCAGTATTGGGGATTGAGCTCAGGACCTGTGTCCTTGCTTGCATTTTTCAGATTTCCAAGTAGCTGGAACTAAATATGTACTTCCTCTTCTAATTAACACTTCACTATTTGAGCCATACCAGCACTTACAGCTTTTGGCTTTTGGATAGTTAATTGTAGAGAAGAGTCTCTTTGGATCTGGGTGCTGCTGGCTCACACCTGTAATCCTAACTATGTAGGAGGCTGAGATATGAGGACTGTGGTTCAAAGCTAGCACAGGCAGCAATGCCTGTGAGACTCTTATCTCCAGTGAACCACCAGAAAACCAGAAGTGGTGATGTGGCTCAAGTGGTAGAGTGATACTCTTCAGCAAAAGAATTCAAGGACAGGGATGAGAATGTGGCTTAGTGGTAAAGTGCTTGCCTAGCATACATGAAGCCCTGGGTTCAATTCCTCAATACCACATAAACATAAAAACCCAGAATTGACTCTGTGGCTCAAATGGTAGAGTGCTAGCCTTGAGCAAAGAAGCTAAGGGACAGTGCCCAGGCCCGAGTTCAAACCCCGGGTCTGGCAAAAAAAAAAAAAAAAAAAAAGTGTTCAGAGATAGCACCCAGGCCCTGAGTTCAAGTCCATAACTTTAAAAAAAAAGTCTCTTCATTTGCCTGGGCTGTCTTTGAGCCCAGAAGCTCAGATTTCAGCCTCTTGAATGGCTGGGATTATAGAGCCTGGCAAAGAATGGTAATAAGAAAGGGTAAGATGAAAGGAAGGAGAGATGGGAGTGTGAAAAGGAAAGAGAAATGGAGGAGCTAGAGCAAAGGATGCATAGGTGGGCTATGGCATGTTCACCCGAAGAAAGGATGGATGGGACAGGCAAAAGAAAAGCAGAGGAGAGAATCACTGGGCTTGAGATGTGGCTCAAGTGGTAGAGCATCTGCCTATCATGCTCAAGTCCCTGAGTTGAAAACCCAGGCACACCTCCTCTCTAAAGAGTCCATACCATAGCTAGGCACTGGTGGCTCACACCTGTAATCCTAGCTACTCAGGAGGCTGAGATATGAGGGATCGCTGTCCAAAGCCAGCCTGGGCAGCAAGTCTGTGAGATTCTTATCTACAATTAACCAGTAGAAAATCGGAAGTGGTGCTGTGGCTCAAGTGGTAGAGCACTTGCCTTGAGCTGAAGAGCTAAGGGACAGCGTCCAGATCTAGAGTTCAATCCCCATGACCGACCAAAAATATGAAGAGTCCACACCAAAAAATAACAAGTCAAGACAGTAAGGTGCACCAAGGATGATGATTAAGGCTGAGGGAAAAACACATAAATAGAAGCTCAGAGACTAGGAGGACAGCAGGAAAGAGGAACTAGAGAGAATGAGTCTCTGGTAAAGAAGAGTGTCTGAAACTCTGTGCTGGTCTCATTATTAGGGAATGGGGCGTGCAGGGTGAGGAGACTGGAGCAGTAGGGTACAAGGCTGAAGCGGACTAGGTGAGTCATGAGCCTCTGAGAAAGGCCCCTGTGTGTTTCTTTTTTCTAGCTAATTGACTAACAGTAAATGTAATTTCATAAAGTTATAATTTGCTATAAGTATACAAGTTCTTATCCATTTTCCTAAAAAGACCCATAAACCTCACCAAGGAACAATTGTATGTAAAAATGTCCAAAGCAAATGTAAAATACTTTTCAGTAATCGGCAACTGTAATGTTATTTTTTCACTATCTTTATATTACATCATTGAATAGCTAACAAAGGTTTTCCCCACAAAAGCTGAGTGGGAGATATTTGCATGCTGCAAACAGAACAAAGTGAAAAAAAATATTTTTCAAAATCCTTTGATAATTTTTATGGGCTTCATTTGGAAAAATGGCTGCTAATATGCTCCTATTTTTAAAAAAAATTGCTGTCCTTATTTTATATTTTTACATTATCTTTTAGTAGTCAAACAAAGGGATTTCAAGTCAATATGTCAGTTTGTGAATACAATTTATCGTGATCAATTTGTCCATATGTATGTACACACACACACACACACACACACACACACACACACACACACACACACACACACACACACACACACTTTTTTATTTTGTCAGTCATGCAGCTTGAAATCTGGGCCTGGGTGCTGCCCCTGAGTTCTTCAGCTCAAAGCCAGTGTTCTACCTCTTGAGCTATTGCACCACTTCCAGTTTTCTAGTGGTTAATTGGAGATAATAGTCTCATGGACTTTCCTGCTCTGGCTGGCTTTGAATTGAGATCCTCAGATCTCATTCTCCCGAGTAGCTAGGATTACAGGTCTGAGCCACTGGTGCTTGACTATACAAGCATTCCCCCCTCCTTCCCACGCCCCCCCATGCCGTCTTCAATTTAGGGCCCTGTCAATGTCCCTGAGCTTTTTCAGCTTGAGGCTAGCGTCCACCCCCAGCTTTTTGGTGGTTAATTGGCAAGAAGTGTGTCAGGGACTTTCCAAAAATTGTGTAAGGGCTCTCTAAACCAAGGTCCTCAGACTCAGCCTCCTGAATAGTTAGGATTACAGGCCATGAGCCATAGGTGCTCAGGTAAAATAGCTGTCTTATTTATTAGCTCATGTTAATTGGGTAAAGCAATAGATTTCATGGTGATATTTTCCTAGTTGTTTTTATTGGGAAACATGTAAAGAAACCTCCCAAACTAGCACCGCTGTCTCACTTGCTTCACCTCCTTGGGAGGACAAATTCTCACCCTGCTGGGGCTTGGACTGTAGTTGTCTGGCCTGTAGAAGAAGCAACATGGTGTCAGTATGATTTCCTTGTGAGTCTCTGTCACCTTCTTGACTGTGTCCCATGCTGAGACTAACCTTGAGGGAAACAGAGTCATGGAGATTCTCTGCCCCAACCAGTCAGGACAGTAAGCTGAGACCAACCATACTTGTCCTCTTGTCCTCCACTGCAAGTCCTAAGACAAGCCCTTCTGGGGCCATTATCCCTGTTCCCACCTCTCTCTTCCTCTCTCTGTCTCTGCTTCCTTGTCTCTGTGACTGTCTCTGTCTATCTTTCTGTCTCTCTGTTTCTGTCTCTCTTTCTCTTTCTCTCATTGGTCATGGGGCTTGAACTCTGGGTCTAGATGCTGTCCTTGAGCTGTTTGCTCAAGGCTACTGCTCTACCACTTTGAGCCATAGCTCCACTTCCATTGTCTGGTGGATAACTGGAGATAAGTCTTAGGGACTTTCCTGCCCAGCCTGGCTTTCAATTGGGATCCTCAGATCTGAGCCTCCTGAGTAGCTAGGATTAGAGTCATGAGCTACCACCCCAGGCCCAGCCCTCTCTCTCGCTCTCTGTTAATTTCTCCGCTTCTTTACCTCCCTTCTTACCCCTACCACACTTTCCTCCTTTTCCTTCCTCTACACTCATACCCTTTTGTTTCCATGCCCTCACCAAACATCTTCTTTGGCTTTCTTTCTGAGTACTGGCTGTTTCTGGTCCCACAGATTGAGTTCATGGTTGGAATCCTGTTCAGACTTCTGCTGCTTCCTGGGGCCATTCCTCACACCTCAGCGGCTCTTCTTTCCTTATTAGGGAATGTTAGCAACTTTCTTTTTTTCTTTTTCTTTTTTCTTTTTGTTTCTGTCAGTGTTGGGGATTGAACTCAGTGCCTGAATTGTTTTGATCAGTGCTCTACCACTTTCAGCCACAGTTCAACTTCCAGTTTTCTGGTGGGTAAGTAGAGAGAAGAGTCTCACAGACTTTCCTGCCCAGGCTGGCTTTGAACCATGATCCACAGATCTCAGACCCCTGAGTAGCTAGAATTAGAGGTGTGAGCCACAATGCCCAGCTTGTACCCTTCCTGACGACCGTTTGTTTGGTGGAACTTGAGAATTGACTTCAGGACTGTTCCATCCATCCATCCATCCAGCAAGTACTGTGCTGTTTTGCCCAGTGTAGCTTTGAGAAAATTTTATGAAATCAGGCAGTACAAGTCATTCACTTTTGGCTATGAATTTGAGAAGATGAATTATTCATTTTTTTTGGGGGGGGTCCAGTCGTGGGGCCTGAACTCTGGGCCTGGGCACTGTCTCTCAGCTCTTCAGCTCAAGGCTAGCACTCTACCACTTGAGCCACAGCGCCACTTCCAGCTTTTTTCTTTTTGCTTATGTGATGCTGAGGAATCAAACCCAGGGCCTCAGGCATGCAAGGCGAATGCTCTACCGCTGAGCCACTTTCCCAGCCCCGAATTATTCATTTTTGAAAGGAAAAGCCATTGAGCAAAAAGTTCAGAGACAAGTGCCCATGCCCTGACCAAATTCAGCCCCATGACCAAATTCCATTTCAAACTTTGATTGGGGTTGCATTAAATCTGTAAGTTGCTTTGAATGGTACATACATCTTGTCTTATTCTTCTCCTCCAAGAATAGGAAATCTTTCCATTTGTTTGTGTCTTCCTTAACTTCTTTCAATATTATGTTCTGCTTTTGGTGTTAGTGTATAAATCCTTCACCTTCTTGGTTTAGCTTTTTTCTAAGTGTTTCTATTTTATTGACTGTTGCTATTATAGATGGAATGACAATCTTGATTTTTCTCTTTGGATGGAGCCTTTGTTATAAACCATCTAAGGACACTTCCTGGTCCTAGCCATTTCCCTCCATCCTTTGCGCTGCTGCATCCTGGCTGCCTTCACACACTGATGTCCTCACTGCAGGAAGCTGAGGTGGTCATGTGACTGCTCACTGTGCCTCTGGGATCTGATGTTGTTGGCTTTGATTTACAAGACCCCCTTCTCTCATCTCATCTCATCTCCCATCTCCTCTACCAGCTAGAAAAGAACTGAATTCTGGGAATATTTTCCTTTCTTTGAAGTCCAGGAAGTTTCTTTGTCCTTACCCCCAGTTCTTACCTGACTTGTTCTTTTTATTCCTTCAGAGGTTTTGTTTTCTGCTAGGCAGTCCTCTCTGACTCCCTTTCTTTCCACTGACATTGTTTAGCACTACCACAGCTCTCCCAAAAAACGATGAGCACCAACACTTCTGAGCGCAAAGTTCCTTGCAAAGCAGGCTCTGTTCTTGGGTTTTGATTTACCAGATTCAAGCTATTTCAGTCCTTGCTGAACTGAGACAGCTTCCTGCCCCTTCTGCTCTGTTCTTACCTTTCCCAGGGCAAGCTGTCTCTTCTCCAGCAAGCAAAAGGTGAAAATCCATGAGAGTCATGAGAGAAGACCTGACAAATGATGCCATCATCTGCTATTGCTGGTTTGCACAGACCCACGTGAGGAGATGTTCTTTAAAAAACACAGATTGCCATCCAGGGTTTGTGGCACCTACTGTTATCCTGGCCTGAGGCTTGAAGGCCAGCCTGGTCTACATTATGAGACTTTGTCTCAAACCAAACCAAACAACCAAAGCAATATCTCCAAGCACAGGCCTAATAGCCTGATGTTTTGGGGTTTGAGGGAACACCCATCAGGTACCTGCTCTTTTTTCTCTTTTTGGTGCCAGTTGTAGGTGTTGAACTCAGGGCATAGGTGCTGTCCTTGTGCTTTATTTGCTCAAGGCTAGTGCCCTACCAGTTGAACAACAGCACCACTTCCAGGTTTTGGGGTACTTAATTAAAGATAACTGTCTCATTGACTTTCCTGCCGGGGTTGGCTGGAACTTCGATCCTGAGATCTCAGCCTCTTAAGTAGCTGGGATGACAGGCATGAGCTGCCAGTGCCCTTCAGGTAAGTGCATTTTTAACAAGCATCTTAGGTGTTTATAATGCAAGTGTGTTCTAAACCACACCCATTTGGGAAGTATGATGAGAGGCCAGCCCTGGACCACTTACCTTTCCTTCTCCACCTGAGAAAGGCCATCAATACTAGCATCCCAGTTTTGAACATAGCAGTGAATACCACAGCAACAAAGACTTCCAGACTCAGGGGCTGAGACTCTGAGACTGTGTGGCCAGCTGAGGTAACTTCAGAGGCTACACTGGTGTTTCTCTCAGTGGTGGTCTTCATCTGGGTTGTGGTCTTGATGGCTGGGGAAAGATCAGAAGTCAGCAGATTCTCCTGCAAGAGTGGGAATTTGTGAGTGACAGGTCAGATCTCATCTTGTTCAGAGGAATATGGAGAAGGGAGCAGTTCTCAGAGATCCACTCAGAGAGGAAGAGAGGGAGGCTTAGACTCCAGATGAGCAGAGCTGGGTAGAGGAATACAAGTGTTAGAGCAGCTGCCTAGTAAGTGCCAGGCCTTGAGTTCAAACTCCAGTACCTCCAAACAAACAAACACAAAAGGATTCCAAGCAACCAAGTCACTTGAAATGAATCACAGGAATAGGACATTATTTTTTTTTGCCATAAATCTATGTAACATAAAACATACCATTAGTCATCTGCATGGGTGAATTTCAGTGGCACTGAGTACATTCATGTCGTTATGTAGCCATTATTGACTCTCCAATTCCAGAACTTTCTCTGGACCCATTAAACTACTCCTTTTGACCGTGCTTATTAGAACTTAATTATTAAAAAACAAAAACTGAGTGCTGGTGGCTCATGCCTGTAATCCTACCTATCCAGAAGGCTAAGATGTGAGGATCATAGTTTGGAGCCTACCTGGGAAGGCAACTCTGAGACTCTTATAATCAGTTAACCAGGAAAAAGCTGAAAGTATGTTTGTGTCTCAAATAGTAGAGCAGCAGCCTGGAGTGAAAAAGCTAAGGGACAGGCCCTGAGTTCAAGCCACAGGACTGGCACAAAAAAAAAAAAAGAGGGAAAAGAAATGGATAAATTACCTGTATCAAAATACTACTCTGTGCTCCATAATTATGCATACATACAGTTGATTAGAAATAAGATGAAACTCAATTGAGAACTAAGGCATTTTTTCAAATATACTTTTCTTGTCGTTATTAAGGGGCTATCATTTCATAAGGCAGTTCAGAGTACAGTTTGTTTTGGACAGTGTCACCCCTTCTTTCACTTTCCTCATTTCCCCTTCCTGTCTCTGCCTAAAGGTTGCATAGTTAGGTTTCCACACAGTGTTTCCTGAATGCCATGACTCTATTTGGAGCACTGGAAGAATATACATACAAACCAGAATTGGGAATGTGGCTCAGTGGTAGATATGCACAAAGCCCTGGGTTTGGTCCCAGCACTAAAAAAAAAGTGTATATGTACTTAAATAAATAAATAAATATAATACATAATAAAAATACAAACCACAGTAATATTGGTTTATTAAAAGTCCTGGAATATGACTAAAGAATCATTTAAATTCATAGTAATAGATGCTTGTTCTTGTTTTGTTTTGTTTCTGTTATTTTATTTTATTTTATTATTTTTGTCAGTCTTAGGGCCTAGGCACTGCCCCTAAGTTCTTCAGCTCAAGTGGTAGACTTGAGCCATAGTGCCATTTCCCATTTTCTGAATGGTTTATTGGAGATAAGAGTCTCATGGACTATCCTGCCCAGGCTGGCTTTGAACCGGGACCCTCTGATCTCAGCCTCCTAAGTAGCTAGGATTATTGGCGTGAGCCACCAGCACTCAGCTTGTTTCTCTATTTCTTTTATGCTGGTTCTGAAGCTTGAACTCGGGCACTGGGTGATATCCTTAAATGTTTTTGTTTTGTATTTTACTCTAAGCTAATGCTCTATCACGTAAGCCACAGCTCTAAGTCTGGCTTTTTGGTGTTATTTGGAGAGGAGAGTCTCATGGACTTTCCTGCTCAGCTTGGCTTTGAACTTCAATCCTCAGATCTCAGCCTTTGAGTAGGAAGGCTGAAAGATTTGAGTCAGTGGCACTAGCCTGGCTAAATACTTGCTCTGTGTGTGTGTGTGTGTGTGTGTGTGTGTGTGTGTGTGTGTGTGTGTGTGGTGTGGTCTGTTGTGTGGTGTTTTGTGTGTGTGTGTGTGTGTGTGTGTGTATGTGTGTGTGTGTGGTTATTGGTATTTGAATTCAGGGCCTTTCACTATCACTTGCATTGTGTTATTTGTTGGTCTGGGGCTTGAACTCTGGGCCTGGGCGCTGTCCCTCAGCTTTTCAGCACAAAGCTAGCACTCTACCACTTAAGCCACAGCACCACTTCCAGTTTTCTGGTGGTTAATTGGAGATAAGAGTCTCACAGACTTTCCTGCCTGGGCTGGCTTTGAACCTTGATCCTCAGATCTCAGCCCACTCAGCAGCTAGGATTACGGGCGTGAGCCCCTGGCACCCGGTTGTCACTTGCATTTTTGCTCAAGGCTAGCACTCTACCACTTGAACAATACTCCCACTTCTAGTTTTTCACTGATTTATTGAAGATATGAATCTCTCTGATGGGCACAGCATTTCTATCTATACAAAATGAGCATGCTTACTGTTATTGTAGTGTGGGGGTATAAGAGAGCGAGGGTAATGAATGCATTTGAATGCTAGGCCAGTGGGGTTCACGGTGCAAGTGCCCATGTACAGTGGATAAGAGACACGGAGACCTGGGGAGGGAGGGGTGGGAGAGGTGTTCTGGGGAGGGAAAGGGGGAGATTGAAGGTAGAGGTACAGGTGATGGTGTGGGGTTACAGCGGGCCCAGAGACCAAGGATACCACCCATCAGACACCTGCTGTGTGTTCTGGGCTGAGTTCAGGACTGTGGGAAAGAGCAAGATTAGATGCAGATAGCACAAAATGAAGGCAGGATACTTCTAGCAAAGTCAAATGAATCTGCAAGTCAGGGAACACACAGGGCTGGAGGCCTAATATTAAAGTTAGAAGTTGGATGATTGTGGCAGGGCTGAGGCCCAGGGTGTGGGATTGGGGTGAATCTCAGGGGCCACTGGAAGGCAAAGAGCAGCATCTGTTTGGGGATGATTATTGGGAAAGGCAATCAAAGAATGATATTGGCAGGGTCCTGAGAAGAGGTCAGAGATCAGGAAGAGGAAAGTGAGATTTGAAGTGTGAGGACTGAGGGGGTGTGGAGCTGGGGAAGGGGGCTCACCTTCAGTGATGGTGAGTTTGGTCCCTTCGGTGGACTGCCACCGCTGCTCACCCATTTCCTTTGTCTTCAGATGGATGCGGCAGAAGTACATGGTCTCGTCCTCCTTCCGAAGGTTCAAAATGGACAGGGAGCCTGAGGTCCTGTTCTTTGTGAGGGTCAGGACCAGCCGGTTCTTGAAATGCTTATGGATGAAAGGTGGGGTCATGTTGTAGATGAACTCCCCGTAGAACCACACCCATCTCCAAAACAGCTTCACCTCGGGATCCTGGGGCAGCTCCCAGGGGTGGAAGAAGCTGAAGGGGATTTCGATGGAGCCTCCCACAATGGCAGAGAGGTGTTTGGGCTGGGTCATGGCAATGCTGTCTGTGAGGAAGGGGAAGGAATGTGAAGCAAGTCCCTGCCAGAGGGGAGGCAGAGACGAACCCCAGATGCTCCTGCACCTGAATTCCCAGGGTTTGGTGGGACAGATGGCAGGGTTGACCCTCTCCAGGCTTGGGAGAGGAAAGTGGGTGAAGGGTTGGTCCTGGCCACCTCCTCCCACACAGCCCTCTGCACATGCCCAGCCCCCAGGCTCCCTGTGGCTTGATGGTTGTGGCCACTCACCAGCTGTCAGGACTCCTGCAGGCAGTAGCAGCAGTGCCACCAGGACCCACCCCATAGCTGGTCTCCTCTGGGGGAGACCAGCCGGAGAGGAGGCCCTGCCAGAGCCCTGGGGGCTTGCACAAGTGGGGTGAGTGTCACGTGGAGATTGAGTCAGACTTCTTTTCCCAGGGCTGAAGGAGGATGTTTACTTTCCCATCTCCTCTTCCTTGTGACCTACAACTTCCTTCACCATGTGGCTTCTCCTTTTCTTAGAGGGCAGAAAGGCCTCTTTTGTGGTCACTGAGAAAACAGTCCTCCAGCCTCCACCTCCCATTTGGTGCTGAGAGACTCACCTTGCCCTTGGCCTCACCTGTCCCAACTTGACCACCGGCCTTGTCTGGTCCTTCATCATGGCCTGTGCAGTCTCCACTTTCCCTTCTCATCCTTCTCCTCACCCTTCCTCTCCCAATTTCCCTGCCTCCCCACCTCTGTGTGTCTCTGTCCTTGACTCTTGTCCCCCAGTCTCTCCTCCCAGGGGAAGGGGCTGGCCAGGGCCAGCGCTGGCTCTTTCAGAGAGAGGAAGGTGGGCAAGAGTTTTTGCTCACCTCAGCTTCCAGACTCAGGTCTTAGAATGGAATATGAAGATGATAGTCCTGGGACCCACTGGAATATCAAGCCCCACTGGTGTATGCTTTTTCCTTGTCTTTCCCCCAGGTTGGATCATGGCCCTGTAGTAGCCAGGAAAAACCAAGATGTGGGCATTCTGATCGGCCCCCTGGTGACTGACTGGCTGCCACCTTCCTTGGGTGTATAGATGACACAGTGACTTTGGGTGTCACGCTGCCCTGCTGGCACCTTGTGCCCTCCTGCCAGCCCATGTAAGAGTCACAGGGTGGGTCTAATTTTGGACTTAAGGATCCACTTTAGCCTTCTGCTGAGCTGGGGCTCTGGCCTGGCTGCATGGCATAGTCTCTGGAAGCCAACGTTGGAATACCAAAGTTCCAGTACTGGGGACCAAAGGATGCCTCCAGAACCTATCTTGGACTGGGGGCAAAGAAGATTCAGAGCAGCAATGAGTCACACATTTCCCACTCCATGGCACACTCTGACACAAATGAGAGGAGAGGGTGGAGGTTTGGTGATTCACAGGCTGGCTCTGTGGGAGTCTGTGCCCACCTGTGCCCAGGAGGAGTCTGGTGTCAGCTTTTTTTTTTTTTTTTTTTTTTTGGTCAGTCTAGGGGCTTGAACTCTGGGCCTGGGCGCTGTCCCTCAGCTCTTCAGCTCCAGGCTAGCACTCTACCATTTGAGACACAATGCCTCTTTCGCTTTTCTGGTGGTCTATTGGAGATAAGAGTCTCACGGACTTTTCTGCCCAGGGTTGCCTTTGAACCGCAATCCTCAGCTCTCAGCCTCCTGAGTAGCTAGGATTACAGGCATGAGCCACCGGCACCTGGCTCTAGTGTCAGCTTAATGAGGGGACAAGGAAGCTGGGGTTACGAGTGAGAACGTGTCCTCACCCTGCCATCATGTGTGCAGAGGGTGACTTCTTTTTTTCCTCAACTTCCCCTTAATCCTTGCTTCCTCTTCTGTGCTGCCCCACCCATTCTGGTCAGGCAATCCTTGCTTTCCCTCTCCATGTGCTTTGCTTTTTCTACCCCGATTCCACAGGTCAGATGTTCCAGGACCCCTGCAGCCTTGCTGGTCTCCAAACCCCCACTGCTTTGTTCTCAGTTTCCCAACATTTTTGGAAGGAACATGTCTCCACTGGGGAAACTGAGGCACTGGGCCTTTGGGCTGAATTGGTCCAGGATGAGAACGTAGTCTACAGAGAGGGCACAGGGCCTCTGGGGAAGGGCCTGGCGGTCTGGCAGCCACCCTCAGAGTTGCATTCTGGCCTTGTGCAAGTCATCTACCAGATTGCAGAAGGGTGGGCCCAAGGAGGGGCCAGCTATGGGCCACACTCTGTGCTCACAGGAAGGTCCACACTGCCCCCTGCAGTGTGCAATCCTCACCAGCAGCAGTGTGGGGAGGTGATTTATCTGGGCCTGGGAAGCACTTGGGGCCCTGTGCTCCCATGGTCCTGGGGAGAGGCAGATTCAGAGACTGAGGTGGAATTCATGGTCCATATTATGAGAGCATCTGTGTCCTCCCTCACTGGCATCCAGATCACCTGCTCAAGGCCGAGCTGTGTTCTTTTATTTTCTTTTAATGCAGTCCAGGGCTGAGGCCCTGGGAACAGTGCACATGGCAATGGTTGAGCCTCTGGTGCCAGGATCTTACACACCTTTGCCGTGGTGGCCCCTGGGCTCCAGGCTGGCACAGCTGGGCCCCTGGGAGGGAGACCCTGACTGGCAGGCACGGGATGGAGGAGGCCTGGGGCTGGAGCTGGTGGAGGCTGGCCATGAGGACTGACCAGGCTGCCAGTCTGTGTAGTGTGGACAGGGATCACTGGCGTCCAGACTCAGGCTTGGTGTTTGGCTGGAGGGGGTAGTAAAGGGAGGGGCTGTGGGGCTGGGGCTGGGGTCAGGGAGCAGAGAGGGGACTGAGGTTGAGGGTCGAGGTCTGTGATCAGGGCAGCAGGGGCTGAGGTCCAGGGAGGAGGGCTGAGGTCAGGGTGGGGCTACTGGGGGTGGGGGAGGAGTCAGGGCCTGTGTTGAGGCTGGGGTCTGATGTCAGAGGCAGGGGGGGTCCTCTCCATGGGGTTGGAAGTAACAGATAGTGGAGGTGCAGCCACCACCCGCTGCCACCATGGGGCCACACTGTCCCCTGCACTCAGTGCTGCTCACACCTGGAGGCCTTTCTTCCCCTGAGAGCCTTACCTCCTCCCCTGGGCTCTGGGACCCCTGAGTGCCCCTCCTTTGTTCCAGAACAGCTGGGAAATGCCTAGTTCTGGCCAGGCCTAAGCAAGTCAGCCTAAGCAGAATGGCTCAATACCAGGGAGTCCTCTGGCTTGCAGATCCATAGGCCCTTTGCCCTTCTTAGGTACCCCACCAGCAAAGGGAGAGAGGCCACTGACTGCCCCCATCCATCTTCCCTGTCCATGCCACACCAAGACACGCCTCCCCTTGTACTAATTTTAATGAAAAGTCTATTTTATCAGACACCAATATGGCTACTCCTGTCTTCTTGCAGGGTGCATTTGCATGGAAGATCCTTTTCATCCCTTCGCTCAGCATTTGTGCCCATGTGTGCATGTGATTCACAGGTCCAGACAGGTGAGCAATCCACCAGCAGCTGGGCACTTAGGCCTGTCTGCTGCGGAGGGCTGGGGAGACCAACCTCAGCTCTCCAGGGTGGGTGTGAGGCTTCAGAAGGGGTGGGATCCCACAGCTGCTCAGGCTTTTGTCTGTGTTGTTTCAAACAGGCCCAGTCTCCCTGTGGCTACCAGGGCTGTGGCAAATGCAGGGTCATAGCGCCCTCTCAGTATGAATCTGCTAACAGATGAGGTGGGGGTGAGGAAGGGCTCTGGACTCTGTCTTCTTCGAATGTGGTGCCTCTTCTTGGGTGGGAGGGAGGAGCTTGGGCCGAGTTCAGTGGGTCATCACCAGCTTTGGTCTCCCTTGAGGCGGGGTGGGGGGTGATTCAGGTCTACAGGAGGGTCCTCACTGATCCTGGAATTAGTTGTGCCTGTGAGGCAATCCATCAAGGCAAGGTTCAAGGTAAGAAAAGAATTTTTACTTACATTATTTACATCAGAAAAGGTGTTACACTACCTTGTCCTGGGCTAGCTACCCAGAGCCAAGAGCAGCCTCGACCCCTATACCTTCAAGCCTCCAGACCTTTATTAGTTGGTCTGCAAACCTCGGTGTGCAAACCTCCAACCCCAGACCTCCAAAGCTCCAGAGCTCCAAAGGGGAAGGCTTTTTCTCTCTACTCTGCTCTGGTAAAGGCCTCTGCACAGGACCAGTAGTCACCTCTTGCTGTCTTTCTCCCCACTCTCTCTAGTCACCCCCCTGACCTGGGAACATGAAGCCTATATATGGCTGCGCCCCTCCCCCACTCTAGTGGCTCTGATGGTTTCAAGTGCCCCTCCCCCAAGCTGCCCTCTGTCCAGCCCCTCCTTGATAGCTCTTGACAGTGGGCCCAGTGGGGCGGTGAGGTCAGCCTCTCATCCACACCTCCTCCAGCAGCCCAGTCCTTGAGCGGTGATATCAGCATGGGGTAGTCTTTGGCCCCTCTGGTTATTACAGGCTGACCAGTGGTGCCCTAGAAAGTCTCCAGGTCTGGGTGTTGCCGTGGTTCGCTGCTGGTGTCTGTCCCTTCCTGTGCTGTCAGGGTCCAGCATTGTGGAGGTTTTCTGCATCTGGATGCTGCAGTCCCATTGGAGTCCCTGGCAGCCACTGGGCCACGTGCACAGCTCAGCCCTGCTGCCAGCAAGGGACAGGGGGATGGAGGAGGGCTCTGCGGTTTTCCATCCTTCTGTGTACAAGGTATGCGTTCTCTCAGTTCCTGTGATTCTATGCTTGTCCATATCTTTGTTGTTGATCTCTTGGGGAGAAGTGCGTATTAGCACCCCAAGTCTCTTTTTGGTGAGAGAGCTAGGGTGATTCCCTATTGTTTCACTGTCATCCTCTTCCCCATTCCCTCTTCCTAAAGGCCTCAGAGCTGCTTACCTTGGGGCTCTGTATGTTGTCCTAGGGAAAAGAACATGAGAGAATATTGAGGTGTGACAAGACAGCACAGATGGCAAGGGACGCGGGGGGGGCGGGGGAGCAGCTGCCAGGTGAAGGCCAGAGTCACATGGGTCAGATGAGGTGAAGAATGGGAGAGGAGAAAGGACTGAAAGGGAGGGGCAGAGTGCATATGTAGAGAGGGGTGTGTGCAGAAGAATGAAGGGCCAGGGATAGAAATGGGGAAGGGGTGGTATAAGAAATATTTTCATATTTCTCTTCAGTGTTTTGGGAGACTTCCCTGCAGGGGCACAGGAGGATGGGAAGGATATCAGAGGCTAGTCATGAGTGGGTTTAGTCATATGATAGGGCCTGATTCCATTTGAGGGGGTGTCTGCCACCTGCCCTGACACACTCATTGTGAACCCAATGGTGTTCAGAACGAGGCTGCCTGAAAGGTGAATGAGGGAGAAGCCCTTGGCAGCATGGCCCTGAACTTGGCCCTCAACATTATTTAAAGTATGTCATTTTTTGGAAACTGCTTTGTGGCAGTGTGGGGGAACACTGGAGAAATGTGAGGTGCCAACTCTGCTTGTGTCTGAATGCATTGCCCTGCCAAAAGTGGGAGAAAATACACACACACACACACACACACACACACACACACACACACACACACACACACACACAGTTTTAGGGCCTTTGATCAAGTAGGCAGGCTGGGTCTCTGGAAGGAGACTGGAAGAAGGGCTGCTAGCCAAAGAAGGCACAGGGCAGAGAGAGGAAGGATGGAGGGAGGCTTTGAGTAGGAAACGTGTGACGTGTGTGTGTGTGTGTGTGTGTGTGTGTGTGTGTGTGTGTGTGTGTGTGTGTGTGTGTGTGTGTGTGTGTGTGTGTGTGTGTGTGTGTGTGTACGTATTGGGGATTAAGTTTAGGACCTGTGTTCTTGCTTGCCTTTTTCAGATTTCCAAGTTGCTGGGACTAAATATGTGACTTGCTTTTCCAGTTGAAACGAAACCATGTTAGCCACACCTGAACGTGCAGCTTTTGGATGGTTAACTGAATGTGGATGCTGCTGGCTCACACCTTTAATCCTAGCTGTTTAGGAGGCTGAGATATGAGGATTGAAGTTCAAAGTTAACATAGGCAGGAAAGTTTGTGAGACTCTTATCTCCAATGAGTCACCAGAAAACTAGAAGTGGTGCTGTGGCTCAAGTGGTAGAGCACTAGCCTTCAGCATAAGAGTTTGGAGACAGGGCTGGGAATATGGTTTAGTGGTAGAGTGCTTGCCTAGCATGCATGAAGTCCTGGATTCGATTCCTCAATACCACATAAGCAGAAATCAGAAGTGGTGCTGTGGCTCAAGTGATAGTGTGTTAACCTTGAGCAAAAGAAGCTCAGGAACTGTGCCCAGGTTTTGAGCTCAATCCCCAGGACTGGCAAAAAAAAAAAAAAAAGAGTATAGGGACAATGCCTAGGCCCTGAGTTCAAGCTCCACCACTGATCCCCCAAAAAGTCTCTTCAATTCATTATCCTCAGCTAATAAGAAAAGGCAAGAGGAAAGGAAGGAGAGATGAGAGGGTAGAAAAAAAAAAAAGAGATGGAGGAGCTGGAGCAGAAGATGCCCGGGGGCCATGGCATGTTCACCAGGGGAAAGGATATGGTACAGAAAAAAGAAAAGTATAGGAGAGAATGATTGGGCTGGGGATGTGGCTGAAGTGTTAGAGCATCTGACTGTCAAGCTCAGCTCCCTGAGTTTAATCCCCAGGTACAGCCTCGTCTCTAAAAAGACAAGAGAGTAAGATACACAAAGGAAGATGATTAAGGCTGAGAGAAAAACAGATAAACAGAAGCTCAGAGACTGGGAGGACAGCAGGAAAGAGGAACCAAAGAGAGCCACTTGCTGGTAAAGAAGAGTCTGAAACTCCATGCTGGTCTCATTGTTAGGGGATGGGGCTGCAGGGTGAGGAGACTGGAGCAGTAGGGTACAAGGCTGGACACAGAATAGGTGAGTCATGAGCCTCTGAGAAAGGCCCCTGTGTGTTTCTTTTTTCTTTTCCTTTTTTAAATTTAGCTAATTGGCTAACAATAAATACAATTTCATGAACTTATTATTTGCCATACATTTACAGATTCTTATCCATTTTCCTTAAAAGACCTATAAACCTCAGCAAGACACATTCTACATGAAAATGTCCAAAGCAAATGTAAAATACTTTTCAGTAATCTACAACTGCTAATGTTATTTTTCGTTCTTATATTACATTATTGAATAGGTAGCAAAGATTTTCCTCATAAAAGAGAAGTAGGAGATATCTGTGTGCTGTAAACAGAGGACAGTAAAAAAATCTTTTTCAAAATGCTTTGGTCATTTTTATGGGCTTCATTGTGGGTTGCTAATATGCCCCTATTTTTGTTTTTCTATCCTTATTTTGCTTTTTTACATGATCTTTAATTAATCAAACAAAGAGATTTCAGTTTAACATGTCAGTTTTTGAACACAATGCATCTTGACCAATATGTCTCTCTCTCTCTCTATATATATATATTTATATATATAATATATATATGTATATATCTTTTTCCTACTCTGGGCTTGAACTCAGGGCCTGGGCCCTGTCCCTGAGCTTTCCTGCTTAAGGCTTGTTCTCTACCACTTGAACCATAGCTCCACTCCCAGCTTTATAGAGGTTATTTGGCAAAAAGTGTATCAGGGTCTTTTCTAACCCAGGCTCTCTTCAAACCATGATCCTCAGATCTCAACCTTCGGAATAGTTAGAATTACAGGCTGTGAGGCATGGGTGCTCAGATAAAATATCTCTCTATTAGTGCATATGAATTGTACAAAGTAATAGGTTTCACTGTGATATTTTCCTACTTGTTCTTATAGGGAAACTTGTAAAGAAACCTCCCAAACCAGCACCTCTGTCTCACTCACCCTGCCTCCTTGGGAGGACAAATACTCACCCTGCTGGGGATTGTAGTTGTCTGGCCTGTAGAAGAAGCAACATGGTGTCAGTATGACTTCCTTGTGATTCTCTGTCACCTTCTTAATTCTGTCCTATGTTCAGACCAACCTTGAGGGAAATGGAGGAGTGGAGATGCTCTGCCCCAGCCAGTCAGGGCTGTAAGCTGAGGCCAGCCATACTTGTCCTCTTGTCCTCCACTGCAAGTCCTAAGACAAGCCCTTCTGGGTCCATCCATCACCTCTTCATCCCTGTCTCCCCACCCTCTTTTTTGTTGGTCTTAGGGCTTAAACTCAGGGTCTGGACATTGTCCTGTCTGTTTGTTCAAGGCTAGTACTCTACCACTGTGAGGCATAGCTCCACTTCAAGTTTTCTGGTGGGTAACTGGAGATAAGAGTCTTGGGGACTTTCTTGCCCAGCCTGGCTTTCAACCTCAGATCTGAGCCTCATGAATAGCTAGAATTACAGTCATGAGCTACTACCCCAGGCCCAGCCCTCTCCCTTTCTCTCTTAATTTCTCCCCTACTTGACCTCCCTTCTTATCTTTACCCTCCACTTTCCTCCTTTTCCTTTCTCCGCGCTCACACCCATCTGTTTCCACGCCCTCACCCAACATGGCTTTCCTTCTGAATATTGGCTATTTCTGGTCCCAGAGATTGAATTCATGGTTGAAATCCTGTTCAGATTTCTGCTGCTTTCCTGGGCCATTCCTCACCCCTCAGCTGTTCTTCTTCTTTCCTTATTAGGGGTCTTGGCACCTTCTATTCTTTTTCTTTTTGTTTCTGTCAGTGTTGGGGCTTCAACTCAGTGCCTAGGTGCCTAAACTGTTTTATTTTGTTTTGTTTTTGTCAGTAATGGGGCTTGAATCTGGGCCTAAGAGCTGTCCTGAACTCTTCAGCTCAAGGTGATCACACTACTACTTGAGCCACAGAGCCATTTCTGGTTTTCTGGTGGTTTATTGGAGATAAGAGTCTCACAGACTTTCCTTCTTGGGCTGGCTTTGAACCATGATCCTCAGATCTCAGCCTCCTGAGTAGCTATGATTACAGGTGAGAGCCATTGGTGCCCCGCTGCCTGAACTGTTTTGCTGAAGCCTAGTGTGCTACCACTTTTAGCCTCAGTTCAGTTTTCTGATGGGTGACTGGAGAGAAGAGTCTCACGGACTTTCCTTCCCAAGCTGGCTTTGAACCAGGTCTCAGACTCCTGAGTAGCTAGAATTATAAGTGTGAGCCACAATGCCCAGCATGCACCTTTCTAGAAGACCACTTATTTGGCTGTACTTGACAGTTTACTTCAGGATTGTGCTGTGTTCCAGCCATCCATCCATTTGTCTGTCTTTGTGCAAGTACTGTGTTGTTTTGCTCAGTGTAGCTTTGAGAACTTTTTATGAACTCAAGCAGTACAAGTCCTCCATAACTGGCTATGAATTTCAGAAGATGAATTATTCATTTTTTATTTTTTTAATTATTCATTTTTGAAAAAAGAGTCATTGTGCGAAAAGATTAGGTATGATGCCCATGCCCTGAGTTCAAGCCCCATGATCAGATTTCATTTCAGACTTTGATCTGAGTTGCATTAAATCCGTAGCTTGAGGGCTGGGAAGGTGGCTCAGTGGTAGAGCGCTTGCCTTGCATGCATGAGGCCCTGGGTTCGATTCCTCAGCACCACATAAGCAGAAAAGCTGGAAGTGGCACTGTGGCTCAAGTGGTAGAGTGCTAGCCTTGAGCTGAAGAGCTGAGGGACAGCGCCCAGGCCCAGAGTTCAGGCCCCATTCCTGACCAAAAAAAAAAAAAATCTGTAGATTGCTTTGAATAGTGCATGCATCTTGTTTTATTCTTCTGGTCAAGAATATGAAATCTTTCCATTTCTTTGTGTCTTCTTTAATTTCTTTCAGTATTGTTTATGTCTTGGTATTAGTGTGTAAATCCTTCATTTTCTTTGTTTCTGTAAGATCTGTTCCTGGAAGGTGGGCAGACTCCCCCCTCCTCTCGGCTAAGTCTCTACCCAGTACCTGTATCACTAGGTAACTGGCATACCTAGAGGTCACCTTCTTGGCTGCCCCCAGACATGCTTCCCATTGGACCAAGGGAGGATCCCAGGCCTCCAGGCCACATATGCATCTAGTGTGGCAACACCTTCCCTCACCTGGCTGCACCTTCTCCCCTCTCCTTCCCTACTTAAACCCAGGTCAGACCTCAGCCTGCCCCTTTGGCCATATGGTCTCCATCTGGCATGGTGGGGGCAAGCAGCTCATTAAAATAAACTTCTCTATCTGCCTGAATAACTCGTGGTGTTCTCCTTACTGTCTACCTAATTAAACCTAACATATTTAAATACCTAACATAAATGGTGCCGTCTGAACTCAGGAAGGGTTTAAAGTCAGGATAGGCAGGATTCCTCTCCGTTTGTTTTGTTTTGTTTTGTTTCTCTCTCTTTTTTTTTTCTAGTTTTTCTCTGAGGACTATCCCCAGTTCTGACAGCCCTTTTCCCTCCAACTAAACTGCTGTGAAATGCCACGCTAGGCTTTTTACCAGTACCATGGCTGGCCTCCACATCTACGCTACACCATTTCTCTACTCTGGTGAGTGAACTACTCTACAAGTTCTCTGGTTTTCTGTTTGACTAGATGTGGCCACACCAGAAATCTCCTGGGCCTTTAGCTGAAAGGCCTCCTGAGCTGAGGACACTTGGTTTTGGGGGGTTTGACCATTTCTGCCTAGGGGGCGCTAGAGGATGTAGGCTGCTCCTTCCATCCAGTAAGCTCTCCTTCACTCACCAGACTGACGACCTCCAGTACTTTTAATGGCATGCTGCAAGTCATGCCCTAGCTGGGACACTAAGTTGGAATGCCTCTTGCAATTGCAATGGGGCCTGGTCAAAATATTTTTGCCACTGCAATGGTAATGGTCAGAAATCTTTTTACTTTCAGGCTCTACTTTGCTCTTTCCCTCTTAATTTTCTTTTTCTTTCTTTCTTTCTCTTTTTCTTTCTTTCTCTCTTTTTTCTCTTTCTTTCTCTCTCTTTCTTTCTTTCTTTCTCTCTCTCTCTCTTTCTTTCTTTCTTCTTTTGGCTTGGGCATGCAAAAGTGCAATGCAGGCTGGGTCCCAGGGACCATCTTCTCCATTCTCTCTCTAAGGCTAGTCATTGTAGGTTTGAGACTATATCTAACATCAAAAGAAAAGTAACTGCTTAGAAATTTGGCCTTAATACTAATTGGATAATTGCAATCACTGACCTAAATACAGTACTTTCTCTTTTCCTCTCTTCCTCTTCCTCTCTCTCCCCATCTATTGTCTGTCTGCTTGCTTGTGCTTACTTTATAAAACTCCAAGTCATACCATCCTGATAATGTGCCTTGCCAACAAAGCTGCCTCTTTTCACAGATCCAGGAAACTGAGGAACAACCAGCTAATGTGCTTTATTAGCAAAGATGTCTAAACTTGTTCTGTTGTCAAAATTTTTGGCTGTTGAGTTTTGCCTTGTATTTTGTTTGGCAATGCCTCTTCTAGCACTGACCACGTGGTTCTAAAATATTGGGCAAAATAATGCCATCTTACTGCTGGAATTCCAAGAGTCTATGGCTGTTACTCATTTTTGCATGCTGTAAAACTTATGTATACGGTGTGTGTGTGTTTGTGGATGTGCACGCGTGCGGGCGTGTGCCTACATGTGTGTATGGCTGTGTCTGAGAAAACTTGTTATCTGGCATTGTAATCAAGTTATTTGGCTTAGCAACATAAGTTTCTTGAAGACTTAGGTTTTTTTTATTTCAAATCTCCCCACTATTCAAGGTTTCTTTTTCTCTGTGTAACTTAATTTGGTCTCAATGTGTATAATTTAATTTGATCTCAATGTAAGTTGAAAAAGCCAAGGGATAGCACCCAGGCCCATTAACCAGTCTGTAGAAATTTGCAGGTAACACAGCAGGAGGAGTGACAGTCCATCCAAGGGATGCAGCCTACCCCAGATCCAATCCATCTCTTCCAACCTGGAAGATGGCCTCCCTTACTCCCACCTAGACCATCCTGACTACTTCTTTATTTTTTTGGGGGGGGAGTGCAGTCGTGGGGTCTGAACTCTGGGCCTGGGTGCTGTCCCTCAGCTCTTTAGTTCAAGGCTAGCGCTCTACCACTTGAGCCATAGTGCCATTTCTGGCTTTTTTCTTTTTGCTTATGTGGTGCTGAAGAATCGAACCCAGGGCCTCAGGCATGCAAGGCAAGCACTCTACCACTGAGCCACCTTCCCAGCCCAATCCTCACTACTTCTAATGTGATAAAAAGTAGACTGGACTGCTGCCTGACTTCTTCACATGCAGCTGATTCCTGGTGGAAGACTGCTTTGGATTTGCAAAAACTACTACTCTTGTGTGACGTTCTTTCTGCAAATTGGCTAACTTAGGCATTGTTAGGGTCACCAGAAAACAATACTATTTGTTGACCAATTCTTGAGAAGGTGCAGGTAAGCACTACTCACTTCTATTTGATCTCCTTGTTGCTTTAATTGGAAATAATAAAGGGTTTTTTGTGGCAAAGATTGCAGTTCAAAGCCAGCCCAGGCAGAAAAATCTCTGAAACTCCATCTCCCAGTGAACCAGCAAAAAGGCAGGCTAGAATCATGGCTCAAGAGACTCATTTCTAATTAACCAGCTAGATGCTGGAAATGGCACTGTAACTCAAAATGGTAGGAGAGCTAGCCTCAAGCAGAAGTGCTTAGGGACAGTGCCCAGGCCTTGAGTTCAAAGCCTGTGAATGCCAACTGGGACAAGCTATCCCAGCCATGAACGCTGAGGGGACCCCACCACCACCTGCAAGGATGAAGTCAGTCCTGACAACGAAAATCCATGGAGAGGAGTAAGAGGAAATAACATTCTGATTGGAGTCACTGTATACTTGCCCTTTCAAATTAATCAGAACTGGGAGATAAAAAGAAATAGTTCCTTGCCCCTCTAATGTCCATACCTGTCTACCTTCTAACTGGACAGGAACTTAATTCTTTCCTTTATTACCTGACAGTTTAGGGATTTTTTTCCCCTAAGTGTTTTTATTTTATTGGCTGTTGCTATTATAGATGAAATGACAATCTTGACTTTTTTCTTTCCTCAGTCGTTATACGCCATATAAGGGCTCTTCCTGGTCCTAGCCATTTCCCTCCATCCTTTGCGCTGCTGCAGCCTGGCTGTCCTCACACACAGATGCTCTCCCTGCAGGAGCGCACTGTGACTGCTCACTGTGCCTCTGGGATCTGATGTTGCTGGCTTTGATTTACAAGACCCCCTTCTCTCATCTCCCCTTTCCTCTCTTTGAGTATCTTCTTCCTTACTCCCAGATCTTTCCTGGCTTGTTGTTTTTATTATTCCTTCAGAGATTTTGTCTTCTGCTAAGCAGTCCTCTCTGACTCCTTTTCTATCCAGTGACATTGTTTAGCACTACTACAGCTCTCCCAAAAAACAATGAGCATCAACACTTCTGAGTGCAAAATTCCTTGAAAAGTAGGCTCTGTTCTTGTTTTGATTTGCCAAATTCAAGCCAGGCCCTTCAGTGTGTGCACTGGTTCAGTCCTTGCTGAATTGAGACAACTTCCTGTCCCTTCTGATTTGTTGTACCTTTCCCAGGGCTGGCTGTCTCTTCTCCAACAATCAAAAGGTGAAGATGGATGACTCAGGACTAAGTCATGAGAGAAGACCTGGTAAACCCTGACATCATGTGCTATTGTTGGTTTGCACAGACTTACTTGAGGAGGCTTAAATAAAATGTAGATTTCCAGTTAGGACAGCAGATATTATCCTGGCACTGAGGATTCAAGGCCAGCCTGGCCTATATTGTGAGACCTTGTCTCAAAACAAAATCACAGAAAGCAGTATCCCTAAGCACAGGCCTCACAGACTGATGGTTTGAGGAAAGCCCAGGAGGTATCTGCCTTTTTTATTTTTGTGGTGCCAGTTGTGGGGCTTGAACTCAGAGCTTAGGCGCTGTCCCTGTGCTTTTATTGCTTAAGGTTAGTGCACTACCACTTGAAAAACAGCACCACTTCCACCTTTTTTTGGTAGTTAATTGAAGATAAGAGTCTCACTGGCTTTTCTGCTAGGGCTGGCTGGAACTTTGATCCTGAGATCTCAGCCTCCTGAGTAGCTGGGATGATAGGCATGAGCCACAGTCACCCTGCAGTTATCTGCATTTTTTAAATTGGTTGTGGGGCTTGAACTCTGGACCTGGGTGCTATCCTTCAGCTCTTCAGCTCAAGGCCAGTTAAGAGTTTTGTTGACTTTCCTGCCCGGGGTGGCTTTGAACCTAGATCCTCAGATCTCAGCCTCCTGAGTAGTGAGGATTACAGGCGTGAGCTGCCAACACCTGGAGGTATCTGCATTTTTATAAAGCATCTTAAGTGTTTACAATGGAAGAGTGTCCCCAAGGAAGCATGATGAGAGGCCAGCTCTGGACATTTACCTTTCTCCATCTGAGGAAGGCCATCAGTCCTAGCACCCCAATTTTGAATGTAGCAGTGAACATCACAACCCCAACAAAGGCTCCCAGACTCAGGGGCAGAGACTCTGAGACTGTGTGGCCAGCTGAGGTAACTTCAGAGGCTACACTGGTGCTTCTCTCAGTGGTGGTCTTCATCTGGGTGGTGGTCTTGATGGCTGGGGAAAAATCAGAAGGCAGCAGATATAGAGTGGGACTATGTGAGTGACAAGTCAGATCTTGTTTCTTTGTTTTGTTTTTGTTTTTGTTGGTCATGGAGCTTGAACTTTGGGCCTGGGCGGTGTCCCTGAGCTCTTCAGCTCAAGGTGAATGCTCTTCCACTTGAGCCACAGCACCACTTCCAGTTTCCCAGTGGTTAATTGGAGATGAGTCTCACAGACTTTTGTGTATGGGTTGGCTTTGAACCCCAATCCTCAGATCTCAGCCTCTTGAGTAGCTAGGATTACAGGCGTGAACCACCAGTGCCTGGCTCAGATTTTGTCTTGTTCAGAGGAAAACAGAGATGGGAGCATTTCTCAGAGATCCATTCAGAGAGGAAAAGGGGGGAGCTTAGAATCCAGATGAACAGGGCTGGGGTAAAGGGATGCAAAAGTTAGAGCAGATGCCTAAGCAAGTTCCAGGCCTAGAGTTCAACCCAGTATCTCCAAAATAAATACAAGTTTAAATCCTGACTCTGTATCATTTTTCAATAGTGAATAAAAAGTCACTTCACTACTGATAAATAAATCACAGGAATAGAACATTATTTTTTGACATAAATCTATGGAACATAAAACATATCATTTAACTGTCTTGCAAGGGTGGCACTGAGTACATTCATGTTGCTGTGTAGCCATTACTGACTCTCTAGTTCTGAAACTTTCTCTGTACCCACTAAACTACTCCTTTTGTTCATGCTTATTAGAAATTAAGTATTAAAAAACAAAAACTGAGTGCTGGTAGCTCATGCCTGTAATCCTAGCTATCTAGAAGGCTGAAATTTGAGGATCATAGTCTGTGGCCAACCTGGGAAGGAAAGTCTGTGAGACTCTTATCACCAGTTAACCAGGAAAAAGCTGAAAGTGTGCTTGTGTCTCTAGTGGTAGAGCAGCAGCCTGGAGTGAAAAAGCTAAGGGACAGGCCCTGAGTTCAAGCCACAGGACTGGCACAAAAAAAGGCAAAAAGAAATCGATAAATAAATTACCTGTAACAAAACACTACTCTGTGCCCCATAATTATGCATACATAACAGTTGGTTAGAAATAAGATGAAAGGCTAAAAAGAATTAATAAAGGCATAACTCAATGGAGAACTAAGAAATTTTTTGAAAATATGCTTTTCTTGTTGTTATTAAGGGGCTGCCATTTCATAAGGCAGTTGTGAGTACAGTTCCTTTTGGACAGTGTCACCTCTTCCCTCACATTCCGTTTCCCCCTCCCAGCCCTGCTCACAAGTTGCATAGTTCAATTTCCACACAGTGTCTACTGAATACCATGAGTATACATTTGAATACCATGAATACATTTGGAGATCTAGAGGATTTTTAAATTACTTAAATATAGAATTTATATAATAACATTCCATTTAGAAAATAAAACCTAGAGTTGGGAATGTGGCTCAGGGTAGATATGCAAAAAGCCCTGGATTTGATCCAAACATTGAAAAAAAAACTGTATATGAGTGCTGTATTTAAATAAATGAATGACTATAATACATAATAAAAAGAAAACCAGAGTGATACTGATTTATTAAAAATCCTGGAATATGACTAAAGAATAGTTTAAATTTGTAGCCTGTCTTTGAACTTCAGCCCTCAGATCTCAGCCTCCTGAGTAGGAAGGCTGAAAGATGTGAGCCAGTAGCAATAGTCTAGTTAAATGTTTGCGCTCTCTCTGTCTCTCTCTGTATCTATCTCTCTCTGTCTCCCTGTCTCTCTCTTTGTGTATGTTTGTGTGTGTGTGGCCTTGCAATCTCACTTGCATTTTTGCTCAAGGCTAGCGGTCTATCACTCGAACAATACTCGCCTAGTTTTTCACGGCTTAATTGACGACATGATTCTTCTGACCAAAACATTTCTCTCTGTACAGAATGAACTGCCTACTGTTGTTGTAGCATGGTGGTATAAGAGAGTGAGGGTAATTAATGTATGCACAGTGCTAGGCCAGTGGGGTTCACCCTGCAAGTGCACCAGCAGTACAAACAAGTGCAGCATGGGCGTGAAGAGACACAGTGATGAGAAGAGTATGTGGGCTTGTGTGGGAGAATGGGGCTGGTGAGGGGTGGGAGAAGAGAAGAATGGAAGGGAGAGGAAGCCCTGGACAGAGAGGGGTGAGAGAGGTGTTTTGGGGAGGGAAGGGGGGAGATGGTGTGGGGTTGCAGCAGGCTTAGAAAACAAGGAGACCATCCATCAGACACTTGCTGTACATTCTGGGCTGAGCTCAGGGCTGTGGGAAGAGCAAGATTGGATGCAGATAACACAAAAAGAAGGCAGGACAGATCGTAGGGAAGTCAAATTAACAAGAAAGTTAGGGAACAGGCAGGACTGGAGTGCTAGTGTTAAGTTAGAACTTGGACAGTTGTGGCAGGGCTGAGGCCCAGGGCATGGGACTGGGATGAACCTCAGAGGCCACTGGGAGGCAAAGAGGAGGGGAAGCAGCATCTGTTTGGGGATGGTAATTGGTAAAAAGAAATAAGCAGTGACAATGGCAGGGTCCTGAGAAGAGGTCAGAGGTCAGGGAGCAGAAAGTGAGATTTGGCGTCCACTCGTGGGGCCTGAACTCTGGGCCTGGGCACTGTCCCTCAGCTCTTCAGCTCAAGGCTAGCGCTCTACCACTTGAGCCACAGCACCACTTCCAGCTTTTTTCTTTTCGCTTATGTGGTGCTGAGGAATCAAACCCAGGGCCTCAGGCATGCAAGGCAAGCGCTCTACCACTGAGCCACCTTCCCAGCCCCAGGAAAGTGAGATTTGAAGTGTACTGAGGGGACGTGGAGCTGGGGAAGGGGGCTCACCTTCCGTGATGGTGAGTTAGGTCCCTTCCATGGACTGCCACTGCTGCTCACCCATTTCCTTTGTCTTCAGATGGATGCGGCAGAAGTACATGGTCTCGTCTTCCTTCTGAAGGTTCAAAATGGACAGGGAGCCCGAGTTCCCATTCTTTGTGAAGTTCAGAACCAGCCGGTCCTTGAAATGCTTATGGATGAAAGGTGGGGTCATGGTGTAGATGAACTCCCCGTGGAACCTCATCCATCTCCAAAACAGCTTCACCTCGGGATCCTTGGGCAGCTCCCAGGAGTGGAAGAAGCTGAAGGGGATTTCGATGGAGCCTCCCACAATGGCAGAGAGGTGTTTGGGCTGCGTCATCCCAAAATCTTTGTCTGGAGGAAAAGGGAGGAAAGTGAAGCAAGTCCCTGCCAGAGGGGAGGCAGAGACTAACCCCAGATGCTCCTGCACCTGCATTCCCAGGGTTTGGTGGGACAGATGGCAGGGTTGACCCTCTCCAGGCTTGGGAGAGGAAAGTGGGTGAAGGGTTGGTCCTGGCCACCTCCTCCCACACAGCCCTCTGCACATGCCCAGCCCCCAGGCTCCCTGTGGCTTGATGGTTGTGGCCACTCACCAGCTGTCAGGACTCCTGCAGGCAGTAGCAGCAGTGCCACCAGGACCCACCCCATAGCTGGTCTCCTCTGGGGAGGAGGCCTGCTGAGTGCCACAGCCGGAAAGGAGGCCCTGACAGAGCCCTGGGGGCTTGCACAAGTGGGGTGAGTGTCACGTGGAGATTCTGGGTCAGACTGCATCTCCCCAGGGCTGAGGGAGGATGTTCACTTTCCCATCCCCACCTCCTTGTGACCCACAACTTCCTTCACCATGTGGCTTCTCCTTTTCTTCAACTTCTCCTTAACCCTTGCTGCCTCTTTTGTGCTACCCCCCAAGCTTGCCAGGCTTTTTCTGCTTTCTCTCCCCATGTGCTTTCTTTTCTTCCCACAGGTCAGATGTTCTGGGGACCCCTGGAACTATGCTGGTCTCCAAACCCCCATTGCTTTGTTCTCAGTTTCCCAGTGTTTTGGAATGGATACCTTCATTGGGGAAACTGAGGCACTGGATTTTGGGCTGATACCTTCATTGGGGAAACTGAGGCACTGGGTCTTTGGGCTGAATTGGCCCCCAATAGAAGGTAGTCACCAGAGAGGGTGTGGTGCTTCCAGGGAGGGACCTGGCTGCCGGGGAGCCACCCTCAGAGCTGCATTCTGGCCTTGTGCAAGTCATCTACTCAATTGGGGATGGATGAGCCCCAGGAGGGGCCAGCCGTGGACCGCACTCCATGCTCATGGGACAGGTCAACGCTGCCCCCTGTAGTGTGCAATCCCACCAGCAGCAGTGTGGGGAGGTGATTTATCTGGGCCTGAGAGGCACTTGAGGCTCCGGTGCTTGCATGGTCCTGGGGAGAGGCAGATTTGGAGGCTCAGGTGAGATTCATGGTCCATATTTTGAGAGCATCTGTGTCCTCCCTCCCTGGGATCCAGATCACCTGCTCAAGGCCGAGCTGTGTTCTTTTGTTTTCTTTTAATGCAGTCCAGGACTGAGGCCCTGGGAACAGTGCACATGGCAATGGTTGAGCCTCTGGTGCCAGGATCTTACACAAGGTGGCCATGGTGGCCCCCAGGCTCCAGGCTGGCACAGCTGGGCCCCTGGGAGGGAGGCCTGGGCTAGCAGGCATGGGGTGGAGGATACCTGGCGCTCGAGCTGGTGGAGGCTGGGCCAGGAGGACTGACCAGGCCACCGGGCTGAGGCAGAGCCGATGGGGGCTCAGGTGTCCAGGGCCCAGGGCTAGTTTCCTTAGGCCAGAGGTAGTAGAAAAAGGAGGGGTCATTGGAAGGGGGTCTGTGGTCAGGGACTGGGACTGGGGACTCAGGCAGGTCCTCTCCATGGGGTAGGAGGTGACAGTGGAGGGGCAGCTGCCAGCCACTCCCACCATGTGGGCACACTGTCCGTTGTACTGCTGTTCACACCTGGAGGCCTTCCTTTCCCTGAGAGCCTCCCCCTCCTTCCCTGGGCTCTGGGATCCCTGAGTGCCCCTCCTCCATTCCGGAAAGACTGAAAATGCCTCATTCTGACCAGGCCTAAGCAAGTCAGCCAGAGCAGAGTGGCTCAATACTGGGAAGTTGTCTGGCTTCAGACCTTCCAGGCCCTCTGCCCTTCTTAGCTTCCCCATGAGCAAAGGGAGAGGCCACCAAATGCCGCCCCTCTCTTCCCTGTCCCTTCCACATCAAGACACCCTCCCCGATGCCCCTCTCCTCCGGATCCACCCTGGCTCTAGCCTCCATTGCTGTCCTCCTAGACACCTGGGTGTTGAGGCTGTGTGTGGAACGGAACCACCTGGCACCAGCTTTGGTTGGTCCACTACTCACTCCTGTGGCTACATGTGCAGGCCAGGGTGTGGGGACACCTAGCAGAGGCCTAAGAAGGAAATGGTGCACAAATGCCACAGAAGGGGTCCCAAGGCCTGGATGGGAGAGACAACTCCCACATGCCTGTTCAGGGCTCCAGGCACAGAAGGAACAGGGAAGAGGTGTGGTCAGGCCCTGTGTGGCCTGACTGTGCGGGGGAAGATAGAGCTGCCAGCCTCAACCTCCCTGTCTGGAAGAATCCATCTCCCACCTACTGTGTAACACCTGGCACCACTAAGGAGCAGCCTGAGGGGAGCTCAGGTCACAGGAGGAAGGTCACCAACAGCCATGCTGAGAGGCCAGAGACTTCACAGGTGAACTCCAAGCCATAGAGGAAGTCTGGCCATATATATATATATATATATGCAATTAAAATGTACAATGGGACTTAATCTGCTATTTGCATACATGCATGTAACACACTTTCATCACAATCATATATTACTTTTCTTACTCTTTTTGGTGGCACTTGGAGCTTGCTAGGCAGGCAATTTACCACTTGAGACACAACCATAGTTGTTTTTTACATTAATTTTTCAGATGTTTTTTGCCCAGGGCAGCCTCAGACTACACTCATCCTACCTCAGCCTCCTGAGTAGTGTGGGATACAGTATGTGCCACCATGCCCAGATAGATGCTGTTCTTGTTGCTTTTTTGGAAGCAGTGTCAGCCCTGTGTCCATCAGAAGTCCTGACTGATGTCCCCCAGCCTCCTTTGGGAAGAAACCAGCTCAGTCCTGGGCAGTACCAGCTGGGCCTAATGCAGACTGATGGCCAGGAAGCTGACTGTGATGAGCACAAACACAGGCTCTTGGAGGATCCAGTCTCTCCAGAGAAATAAAGTGGGTATGAAAATCCATTGTGTTTGTACATAATTTCTGTATGCTGGTCCTCAGGCTTGGATTCAGGGCTGGGCACTATCCTTGAGCTTTTACACTCAGGCTATTGCTCGTTCTCTATAAAAACTACCAGTTGATCTGGGCTCCCATGGTTCCCGCCTGTAATCTTACCTACTCAGGAGGCTGAAGTCTGAGGATCATGGTTCAAAGCCAGGAAAATCAGTGAGACTCTTATTTTCAATGAAGCATCAGGAAACCGGATGTGACCCTGTGGGTCAAGTGATAGATTGCTAGCCTTGAACTGAAGCGCTCAGGGACAGGGCCCAGGTCCAGAGTTCAAGTCCCATGACTTACAAAACAAAAACAAAAAACTACCAACAAGTTGGGTGCTGGTGGCTTATGCTTATAATCCTACCTACTCAGAAGACGGAGATCTAAAGATTGTGTTTCCACAGTCAGCCAGGTCAAGAAAGTCCCTCAGAAAACTTATTTCCAATTTAGTACCAGAAAACCGGAAGTGGGTTTTTCTTTCAAAATGGTAGAGCCATAGCTTTGAGGTAAGAAAAAAGCTCAGGGACAGCACTAAGGCCAGAGTTCAGGCCCCAATGCTAGGGGAAGGAGGGAACCAGTTATATAACTCAATTAGTCCTTTTTTTTTTTTTTTTAGTGGTATGGAGCATTCAATGCAGGGTCTGTCACTCGTTAGACAAGCACTCTACCTCTTGAGCTACAGTTTTGCTTTTAATTTTTCAAATAGAGTCTCATGCTAGCTTTGCTCAAGCTAGCCTCAGTTCAAGAGCCTTCTAATTTCACATTCCTGAGTAGGCTAGTGCTCTAACAGTTGAGCCACAGCTCTACTTCTAGCTTTTTGCTGGTTAATTGGAGAGAAGTCTCACAGACTCTCCTGCCTGTTCTTCATTTGAAACCATGATCCTCAGATCTCAGGCTCCTGAGTAGCTAAGATTACAGAACTGAACCACTGGAGGCTAGCTCAGTGCCAGATTTTAATTTGTCTTTTTCCTATTTTCTGTTCTACATGCAGAATCCAACTTTGCCTGGTCCCAAGACAGGCAACAAGCAGATCTAAAAAGCCAAACCTACAGGTAAACAAGCCAGCTAGAAGTGAAATGAGTCCCACAGTTAAGGAAGGGCAGAGGCAGAGAGTGTGAGGGGAGCTGACTGACTCAGTTCCAGACCTGAGAAAGCAGGCAAGAACAGCTGATGGACACAGGAAGGAAGTTAGAGCCTCCTCATTTGCATGCTTTCTAAAATCTTAGGTTCAATGTAAGGGGGGGAATTTCAATTTCTAGTCAAGAAGGATGACTTCCTGGAGAAAGCAGGCTCTGAGTAGAAGAAAACCATGAGGAAAAGAAGGTCCAATGAGGAAAAAAATGGAGAAGAAGATTGGAAAACTGGAAGCCACTCAGAGAATAGACCAGACTGAAAATGAGCAGAAGATTGAAGTAGATCAGGGACTATGTGTTGTTTGCCCTTGGCAAGCTGTTAATTATAAACAAATTGCCTTCATGTTTGGGGTGGGGTGGTATACGCATGGCAGATGAGCAAAATGGGCCCCTGAAAAAGAGAACGAAGGGGAAATCTCCAGGCAATAGATGCTCCTGCACCCATAATCGAAGCGAAGAAGGGCCAAGGAATCTGGGCCAGCCAGGTGAGGCTCAGGGTAGAAAGAACTTGAGGAAATGAAGTTCATGTCTGCATCTCTACCCTCCCCTGATTATTTCTGAACAATTCCATGACTATGAAGGAATGATATGCAGAATGAAAGAGCAAGTCTCCTATTGTATTCAGCATACACTATTGACAAATAATGGTTATTGATCAGATTGACTCCAGGGATAAGAGAACCATAAGGGAAAGGAAGTGTTTAGGTATTGTCAACGGCTGACTACCTGTGTAAGCTTATTCACCCCTATTTTGGGTTAACAGCCTTCACCTTGGTCATCCACAAGCCAGGCCCTGCCATGGCTGTGTATTTCCACCAGCCCTGGCTGCATCAGCAACGGAGTCTGGATGCCAGTCCTGGTAACATGCTGGTGTGTCACACACAAGATGACAGCTATAGAATGTACTGTCTCTGCTGTAGAGTGCTTTCCCTGGCTACATGACAGCTATAAGATGTATTAACTTTGCTACGTGCTAGATATAAAATGTATTGTCTCTGTGATAGGAAGTTTTCTCTGGCTGCAAGCCAGCTATGAAGATTTCCTGCCACAACCCCTTCTTCTGCCTTTGGACTCCTGACACACTCTCTTCCTCTAAGGCTATGAGAGCAGCTTGCTACTCTCTATCCCGCCAGAGATAGCCTCCAGCTGACATGAACACTTCTTTCTTCTACGTGACTGTCTGTCCGAGTGGTTTTCTGGGTTGGTGCTTACAACATGGACGCGTCTATGTTTGTTCCTTCTATTCCTTCCCATAGCTCTATGACTCTAGACACTTGGCTTTTAACTATAAAGAAACAAGGCTCTCAAAAGTTTAAATACCCATTATTTAATACTCATATTTAGCAAATGAGTGATCCATAGCTGGAATCCAAACCCATATTCTTTGTAGTGAAAAAGATGATGTTTTCCACAGGTGTGGTTTGGTTTTGTTTCAACACAGGAATTTGTGAAGTTGACTTGTAAGAAGTCAGAATAGGTCAGGTGGCAGTGGCTCACACCTGCAATCATAGTTACTTGGGAGGCTGAGAACTGAGGATAATAGGTCAAAGCTAACCTAGGCAGGACAAGTCTGTGTTAACACAAAAGGCCAGAAATGGAGCTGTGGCCCACGTGCTAGAATACTAGCTTTGAATAAAAGAATTCAGGGGCAATGCCAGGCTTTCAGTTCAAGGCCTCCTACTGGCACCACAGACACACAGACACACAGACACACACACAGACACACAGACACACAGACACACACACACACACACACACACACACAATTAGACTATCAGTTTCATTCCCTTTTCATTTAGCTGTAAGGAAAAATTTCATGCTCCTCTAAGCAAGGCCTCAGCACCCAGATTGTCTAAGGAAAAAGAAGTGAGAATGGTGCCCCAGGGCCAGGCCCCACCAGCTTGTCACAGGCCCGGTTTCTTGTTGGGGAAAGCTTGGCCTTCACACCCGGAGCTTCTAGCTGAGGAGGTTATTCATGTCCCGGCTGAGGAAGGAGAGTCCAGTGACCTGGACTTTGAGCAACTCATGGAAGACATTGGGAGAGAGGCAGAGGAGCGAGGGGAGCTGCAACACGGAGATAGCGCAGAGGACTTCCCCATGGCCCTCTTTGAATAGTGCTGTGCTCCCACCCTGCTCCTGTTCTCTGGAGCTGCTGGGAGAGCCTCGGAGCCATGTCCTTGATCAGCTATTGAATGTTGGGAGTTGTTGGTTTGATACTAAGTTCTTGGAAGAGTTGTGCAATTATTGTGTTAATAAAGCAGGTTTGGTTAGGTTTATGTGTAACCATGTGCTCCCGTTCAGCTTCTTTTCCCTCCTCTCTGTGGCACTGTGGCATATCACATGTGGCAGGAGGCTGTCCAGCGTGGGAACCTGGGAAGGATACTAAAGCCTGATTCCTGGGCAGGACTGGGTTGCCACTGTGGCTCAGCTGCTTCCTAGCTGGCTCTAAGGCCTTGGAAAAGCCAACTACCTGGCTCTTCTTTCCCAGCTTCCTGGTATCATCATCTCCCTGCAATGGTTGCTGCTCCATTAAAGGTTTTCTATGCAAACAGTCCCCATGCATGCCAGTTATAGAGAGGGAGTGATGATGAGTAGATTCAGAAGCAGACCCTGGGTTTTGGCCTGGCTACCAGAATCCCACATTTATGTCTCCCTCACCTGAGGATCATGGAAGAAAGGCGTTAAGAGAGGTCTTGGATATGCCTTATCTAGGAGAGTTCATTTACAGTAAGTGGAAAAGAGAAGTCACTTAGGCAAATTCTGAGGGTATTTTATTTTGGCAGAAAAGGGGTAGGAAACTGAAGTGGATACTGGAACAAATGACTACCTCATTTCCTATGTGGCCTTAAACTTGCTGACTTGTAAGTTGTCTACCTCTGGCCTTGATCACTGGGAGCCTTGAATTTTCCTATTGAAAGAAGATGTCATGTTGCTGAGTGCCTGTGGCTCACACCTATAATCCTAGCTACTCAGGAGGCTGAGATCTGAGGATCACGGTTCAAAGTCAGCCCGGGCAGGAAAGACCGTGAGACTCTTATCTCCAATAAACCACCAGAAAACTGGAAGTGGTGCTGTGGCTCAAGTGGTAGAGTGCTAGCCTTGAGCTGAAGAGGTGAGGGACAGTGCCCAGGCCCAGAGTTGAAACCCCACGACTGAAGTGGGGAAGAAAGTGGAGGACTCTTAAGGCTCACTCATTTGGTCTTTAGGACAGAGTACAGGGTCATTTCCTTCTGGGTGTTTCCATGGAGAGGAGGGCCGGAAGGCATTCTTGATGAGGAGGAGTTGGAGAGGGTGAGGACAGCATAGACAGTGCTCTCAACCTGGGTGAGCGTCAAGAGAAGGTTAGACAGGAGACAGAACCGCCCCTGACTAGCAGCCTATGTCCCAAGTGCCCTGCCCCCACCCAGCTCCCCATCCTTCCACCCCACCTCCTCTCATCTCCTTTCTTTTAGAGCTTAGAGCTGCTTACCTTGGGGCTCTGTTGGGGTTCTGTATATTGTCCTAGGGAGAAGAACACGAGGGAGTATTGAATTGAGGTGTGACAAGGAAGCACACAGATTGCAAGGGATGCCGGAGAGACAGCAGCTGCCAGGTTAAAGCCAGAGTCACGTGAGTGGGATGAGGTGAAGAGTGGGAGAGGGGAAAGGACTGAAAGGAGGGTGGTGTGCAGATGTATATAGGGTGTTTGGAGAGAATGAAGGGCTAAGGGAAGAAATGGGGGAAAGATGGTATACAACTTACTTTCATAGGCAATATTTTCATATTTCTCCTCAGTGTTTTGGGAGACTTCACTGCAGGAAAACAGGAGGATGAGAAGGATATTAGAGGCTAGTCATGGAAGAGTTCAGATACGTGATAGGGACTGATTCTTTAGGGGGAGTTGTCTGCCACCTGCCCTGACACACTTAGGGTGAACTCGATGGTGTTAGGCCTTCAGAACAAGGCTGCCTAGAAGCCCTAGAAGCCCTTGGTGATGAGCTTCTGCCCAAACTGGGAGAAACATACACACACACACACACACACACACACACACACACACACACACACACACACGACTTAGTTTTAGGTCCTCTAAGCAAGTTGGCAGGCTGAAAGGAGACCGGAAGAAGGGCTTCTAGCCACAGGCATGAAGAGAAGGAGAGGAAGGATGGAGGGAGACTTTAGGTAAGAAGAGTATGGTGATTTTCATGTGTGTGTATATGCCAGTACTGGGGATTGAACTTAGAACCTGTGCCCTTGCTTGTCTATTTTAGATTTCTGTGTAGCTGGGACTACACATCTGATTGCTGTTCTAATTGACTTTTCCATGGGAGTCACATCTGCACTTGTGGGAGCTAAGAGTCTCTTGGAGCTGGGTGATGGTGGTTCATGCCCGTAATCCTGGCTGCTTAAGAGGCTGAGATCCTGCCATCACAGGTAGGAAAGTCTGTGAGACTCTTATCTACAGATAAGTCTCTTAACCACCAGAAAAACAGAAGTAGCTCTGTGGCTCAAAGTGATAGAGTGCTAGTCTGAGCAAAAAGAGCTCAGGGATAGCACTCAGGCCCTGAGTTCAAGCTCCATGACCTACAGGATCAAAGGAAAAAGAAAAAGAAAAAGAAAATCCTTCAATTGGTCTGCCTGGGCTGGCTTGGAACCCTGATCCTCAGATCTCATCCTCCTGAGCAGCTAGGATTACAAGCGTGAGCCACCAGTGCCTGGCCCTATTTTATCTTTTACATTATCTTTAAGTAGTCAAATAAAAGTTTAATTCAACATGTCAGTTCCCAAATAAAGCATCTAGATTGATGTGTTCATTTTATATATACATCTATCTATCTATCTATCTAGTGCATATTTGTTTTCTTTTTTGTTGTTCAGGTGTTGGGTTTGATTGAACTCAGGGCCAGGCGCTGTCCCTGATCTTTTTCAGCTCGAGGCTAATGTTCTACCACTTGAGCACCAGCTCTGCTTCCAGCTTTTCTCTTTTGGTGATTAATTGAAGGTAAAAATTCACTGACTTTCCTGCCCAGGCTGGCTTTGAATTTTGATCCTCAGATCACAGCCTCCTGAGTAGCTAGGATTACAGGGATGAGCTATCAGCACCCGGCATGTCCATATGTTTTAGAAATAAATTAGGTAAGAAAGTAAGCAAACCATGGTGGCACATGCCTATAATTTTAGTTGGCTGGGAGGCAGAGATCAGGAGGAGACAAGTTCAAGGTTATCCTGGGCAAAAGTTAACAAGAACTTAATTTAGCAAACCAGAGGGGTGTGGTGTTCCATGCCTATAATCCCAGCTATGTGGGAGACAGAGCTAGGAGGATCTTGATTTGAGGCCAGCCCTAGACCAAAAGCCTAAGATCCCATCTAAAAAGTAACTAAAGCAAAAAAAAGGCAGTGCCACCAAAAAAATTAAGTCAATATAAACATTTAGCTAAAATATTCACCTATAAAATGTGGTGTGTGTGTGTGTGTGTGTGTGTGTGTGTGTGTGTGTTTGTGTGTGTGTGTGTGTGTCTATCTATCTGTTTGTCTGTGCTTGTGTGTGTGCCAGACCTGTGGCTTGAACTCAGGGCCCAGGCACTGTCCCTGACCCTTTCTTTTTTCTCAAGGTAATTGTTCTACCATTTGAACGTCCAGCTTTTTGGCAGAACGAGTGTCATGGACTTTCTAACCCCGGGCTCTCTTCAAACCAGGATCCTCAGATCTCAGCCTCCTGAGTAGTTAGGATTACAGGTCAGGAGCCACAGATACTTAGATAAAATATCTGTCTTATTTATTTGTGCATGTTAATTGCATAAAGCAATAGGTTTCACTGTGATATTTTTCTACTTAGGGAAACTTGTAAAGAAATTTCCCAAACCACTTCATTCCCAAACTTCACTCACCCCACCTCTTTGGGAGGACAAATACTCACCCTCCTGGGGTTAGGGCTGTAGTTGTCTGGCCTGTAGAAAAAGAAACATGGTGTCAGTATGACTCCCCGGTGATTCTCTGTCTCCTTAACTGTGTCCCATGCTGAGACTAACCTTGAGGGAAATGGAAGTAAGCTGAGGCCAGCCATATTTGTCCTCTTGTCCTCCACTGCAAGTCCTAAGACAAGCCCTTCTGGGGCCATCCATCCCTGTTTCCATTCTCTCTCTCTCTCTCTCTCTGTCTCTCTGTCCCTCTCTTTCTCTGACCCTTTCTCCCCTTTTTGACCTCCCTTCTTACCCTTACCCCACTTTTCTCATTTTCCTTCCTCTGCACTTTTCCCACTTTTTCCTTGCCTTCACCAAAAATCTTCTTTGGGTTTCCTTCTGTACTGGCTGTTTCTGGTCCCACAGACTGAGTTTCATGGTTGGAATCCTGTTCAGGAAGTGGCGCTGTAGCTCAAGTGGTAGAGGGTTCACCTTGAGCGGGAGAGCTGAGGGACCGCGCCCAGGCCCAGAGTTCAAGCCCCACGACCAACCAAAAAAAAAAAAAAAAGAAAAAAGAAAAGGAATCCTGTTCAGACCTCTGCTGCTTCCTTGGGCCATTCCTCACACCTCAGCTGCTCTTCTTCTTTCCTTATGGGGGGTGGAGGGTGGGGCGTCTCAGCACCATTACTATTGGTGTTGTTGTTGTTGTTACTGTCAGTCTTGGGACTTGAATTTGGGGCCTAGGCGCTGTCCCTGAATTCTTTTTCCCAAAGCTAGTGCTCTACCACTGAGAGCTACAGTTTCGCTTTTGGCTTTCTGATGGTCAGTTGGAAATAAGAGTTCCACAAACTTTGGGTAAGCAAAGGAGGAGGCTGCAATGCTTGGTAAGAAATGTATGCATTATCCTACCCATGTAATTGTAACCCTTCTGTACAGTATGTTCACAAATAAAATAAAATTAAATTAAATTAAAAAAAAAGAGTTCCACAAACTTTCCTGCTGGGTTGGCCTTTGCTTCGCAGCTCCTGAGAAGCTAGAATTACAGATATGATCTACCAGCACCCAGCTTATACCCTTCTTGAAAACCATTGATTTGGGTGTACTTGACAATTTACTTCAGGGCTGTGGTGTGTTCCAGCCATCCATTTGTCTGTCTTTGTGCTGTTTTGCTCACTGTAGCATTGGGAAATTTTTATGAAATCAGCCAGTGCAAATCCTCCACTCTTGGCTATGAATTTTAGAAGATGAGCTATTCATTTTTGAAATGAAAAGTCATTGAGCAAAAAGCTCAAGGATAGCTCCTATGTCCTGTGTTCAAGCCCCATGACCAAACTCCAATCTTGCTTTTGATGTAGTTGCTTTAAATCTGTTTTGAATAGTACATACATCTTGTCTTATTCCTCCAAGAATATGAAATCTTTCCATTTCTTTGTGTCTTCTTTAATTTCTTTCAATATTGTCTTGTGCTTTGGTGTTAGTGTATGAATCCTTCACCTTCTTGGTTTAGTTTTTTCCTAAGTGTTTCTATTTTATTGACTGTTGCTATTATAGATGGAATGACAATCTTGATTTTTCTCTTTGGATGGAGCCTTTGTTATAAACCATCTAAGGACACTTCCTGGTCCTAGCCATTTCCCTCCATCCTTTGCGCTGCTGCATCCTGGCTGCCTTCACACACTGATGTCCTCACTGCAGGAAGCTGAGGTGGTCATGTGACTGCTCACTGTGCCTCTGGGATCTGATGTTGTTGGCTTTGATTTACAAGACCCTCTTTTCTCATCTCCCCTCTCTTCTACCAGCCATGAACTAACTGACAGTTCTTAGAATATTTTCCTCTCTTTGATGGCCAGGAAGTTTCTTCATCCCTACTCCCAGCTCTTGCCTGGCTTGTTCTTTTTATACCTTCAGAGGTTTTATCTTCTGCTAAGCAGCCCTCTCTGGCTCCCTTTCTTTCTACTGACATTGTTTGGCACTACCATAGCTTTCCCAATAAACAATGAGCACCAACACTTCTGAGCACAAAGGTCATGAAAAGCAGGCTCTGTTCTTGGGTTTTGATTTGCCCAGTTCAAGCCAGGCTCTGCAATGTGTGCACTGGTTTCTGAACTGAGACAATTTCCTGTCCCTTCTGCTCTGTTCTTACCTTTCTCAGGGTGGGCTGACTCTTCTCCAGGAAACAAAAGGATGAGACAGGACTAAATCTTGAGAGAAGACCTGACAAATCATGCCATCATGTGCTATTGCTGGTTTGCACAGCTATCTGCATTTTGAGTAAGCATCTTAACTGTTTGTAATGCAAGTGGGTTCAAAAACACTCATTTGGAAACACAATGAGAGGGCAGCCATGAGCCACTTACCCTTCCTTCTCCACCTGAGCAAGGCCACCAGTCCTAGCACCCCGGTTATGAGCATAGCAGTGGCCACTGCCACCCCAACAATGGCTCCTAGACTCAGGGACTGAGACTCTGAGACTGTGTGGCCAGCTGAGGTAACTTCAGAGGCTACACTGGTGCTTCTCTCAGTGGTGGTCTTCATCTGGGTGGTGGTCTGGATGGCTGGGGAAAGATCAGAAGTCAGCAGATTCTCCTGCAAGAGTGGGAATTTGTGAGTGACAGGTCAGATCTCATCTTGTTCAGAGGAATATGGAGAGGGGAGCAGTTCTCAGAGATCCACTCAGAGAGGAAGAGAGGGAGGCTTAGACTCCAGATGAGCAGGGCTGGGTAGAGGGATGCAAGTGTTAGAGCAGCTGCCTAGCAAGCACCAGGCCTTGAGTTCAAACTCCAGTACCTCCAAACAAACAAACACAAAAGGATTCCAAACAACCAAGTTTAAATCCTGACTCTGTACTACTTTTCTTTTTTTTTTCTTTTCTTTCTTTCTTTCTTTCTTTCTTTTTTTTTTTTTTTTTTTTTTTTTTTGTCCATTGTGGGGCTTGAACTCTGGGCTTGAGCACTGTCCTTGTGCCCTTCAGCTCAAGGTGATCGCTCTACCACTTGAGCCACAGTGCCACTTCTGGTTTTCTAGTGGTTTATTGGAGATGAGAGTCTCAGGGAGGGCTGGGAAGGTGGCTCTGTGGTAGAGCACTTGCCTTGCATGCATGAGGCCCTGGGTTCAATTCCTCAGCACCACATAAGCAAAAAGAAAAAAGCCGGAAGTATGGCTGTGGCTCAAGTGGTAGAGCGCTAGCCTTGAGCTGAAGAGCTGAGGGACAGTGCCCAGGCCCAGAGTTCAGGCCTCACGACCAGATCCAAAAAAAAAAAAAAAGAGTCTCAGGGACTTTCCTGCCCGGGCTGGCTTTGAACCTCAGATCTCAGCCTCCTGAGTAGCTCAGATTACAGGTGGGAGCCACCGGCGCCCGGCTATGTACCATTTTTCAATAGTGAATAAGAAGTCACTTCACTACTCAGAAATAAATCACAGGAATAGAACATCATTTTTGCCATAAAATCTATGAAACATAAAATATACCATTTAATCATCTGCAAGGGTGAATTTCAGTGGAACCGAGTACATTCATGTTACTGTACAGTCATTACTCTCTGCCAAATTCGAGAATTTTCTCATTATCCTAAATGGAAAGAAACTATGTGTACCCATTAAACTATTCCTTGTGTCCATGCTTATGAGGAATTAATTATTTAAAAAACTGAATGCTGGTGGCTCATGCCTGTCATCCTAGCTCCCTAGGAGGCTTAGATCTGAGGATCATAGTTTGGAGGCAACCCAGGAAGGAAACTCTGAGGCTCTTATTTTCAGTTAACCAGCAAAAAGCCAAAAGTGGGGTTGTGGCTCTAGTGGTAGAACACCAACCTTGAGCAAAAAGGCTAAGGCACAGGCCCTGAATTTAAGTCATAAGACTAGCACAAAAAGGAAAAAGAAAATGATATTCATAAAAAATTACCTGTATCAAAACTACTATTCTGTACCCATAAATATTCATACTTAAAAATTAATTAAGAAGAAAATGAAACACTACAAAAGAAGAAATTAATAACAGCATAAATATCTCAATTGAGAACTAAAATATTTTAATATCATTTTATTGTTATGATTAAGGTTCTATTAAGGGGCTGCCATTTCATAAGGCAGTTCTGAGTGCAGTTCCTTTTGGACAGTGTCACCCGTTCCCTCACTTTCTCTGTTTCCTGTGCCCACTCACAAGTTGTATAGTTCATTTTGCACATTGTGTCTGCTGAGTACCGTGACTGCATTTGGAGATCTAGAAGATTTTTAAATTAGTTAAAGATAAAATTCATAACAACATTCTGTTTAGAAAATAAAAATTGATTGGCTGGGAATGTGGCCTAGTGGCAGAGTGCTTGCCTAGCATGCATGAAGCCCTGAGTTTGATTCCTCAGTACCACATACACAGGAAAGGTTGGAAGTGGCACTGTGGCTCAAGTGGTAGAGCGCTAGCCTTGAGCACAGAGAGGCTCAGGGACAGTGCCCAGGCCCTGAGTTCAAGCCCCAGGACGCCCCCCCCCAATATGTGTGTGTGTGTGTGTGTGTGTGTGTGTGTGTGTGTGCGTGTGTGTGTGTGTATTCACACATACACATCATGATAAAAAGTAAATCCTAGGGCAATAATGATTTATTTTCTTTTTTAGAAAAAAACTGTAATATCACTAAAGAAGTAGCCTAAATTCACACTAGTTAATGCTTTTTTCTTTGAGAGGCAAAGGGGTGGGGAAGCAGTGCTGGTTTGGGGATGTTATTATCAAGAGGAATCAAAGAATGATATTGGCAGGGCCCTGAGAAGAGGTCAGAGGCCAGGGAGAGGAAAGTGAGAAGATTTGAAGTGTGAGGATTGAGGGGATGTGGAGCTGGGGAAGGGGGCTCACCTTCAGTGATGGTGAGTTTGGTCCCTTCGATGGACTGCCACCGCTGCTCACCATTTTTTGTCTTCAGATGGATGCGGCAGAAGTACATGTTCTCGTCCTCCTTCCGAAGGTTCAAAATGGACAGGGAGCCCGAGTTCCCATTCTTTGTGAAGTTCAGAACCAGCCGGTCCTTGAAATGCTTATGGATGAAAGGTGGGGTCATGTTGTAGATGAACTCCCCGTGGAAGCTCCTCCATCTCCAAAACAGCTTCACCTCGGGATCCCGGGGCAGCTCCCAGGAGTGGAAGAAGCTGAAGGGGATTTTGATGGAGCCTCCCACAATGGCAGAGAGGTGTTTGGGCTGCGTCATCCCATAGTTTTCATCTGTGAGGAAGGGGAAGGAATGTGAAGCAAGTCCCTGCCAGGGGGAGGCAGAGACAAACCCCAGATGCTCTTGCACCTGCATTCCCAGGGTTTGGTGGGACAGATGGCAGCGTTGACCCTCTCCAGGCTTGGGAGAGGAAAGTGGGTGAAGGGTTGGTCCTGGCCACCTCCTCCCACACAGCCCTCTGCACATGCCCAGCCCCCAGGCTCCCTGTGGCTTGATGGTTGTGGCCACTCACCAGCTGTCAGGACTCCTGCAGGCAGTAGCAGCAGTGCCACCAGGACCCACCCCATAGCTGGTCTCCTCTGGGGAGGAGGCCTGCTGAGTGCCACAGCCCGAGAGGAGGCCCTGACAGAGCCCTGGGGGCTTGCACAAGTGGGGTGAGTGTCACGTGGAGATTCTGGGTCAGACTGCTTCTCCCCAGGGCTGAGGGAGGATGTTTACTTTCCCATCTCCACCTCCTTGTGGCCCACAACTTCCTTCACCATGTGGCTTCTCCTTTTCTTAAATTGCAGAAGGGCCTCCGTTGTGCAGTCCTCCAGCCTCCACCTCCCATTTGGTGCTGAGAGACTCACCTTGCCCTTGGCCTCACCTATCCCAACTCGACCACCTGCCTTGTCTGATCCTTCGCTATGGCCTGTGCAGTCTCCACTTCTCCTTCTCATCCTTCTCCTCCCCCTTCTTCCCTCGTCCCCTGCCTCCCCATTTCTGGTGTCTTTGTCCTTGACTCTTGTCCCCCAGTCTCTGCCTGTCTCTCCTCCCAGGGGAAGGGGATGTCCAGGGCCAGAGCTGGCTGTTTCAGAGAGAGGAAGGTGGGCATGAGTCTTTGCTCAGCTTTGCTCCCAGAGTCAGGTCTTAGAAAGGGTGAGGAAGATGATGGTCCTGGGATCACTGGAACACCAAGGCCCACTGGTGTGTGTTTTTTCCTTGTCTTCCCCTCCAGGCTGGATCAGGACCCTGCAGTTTCCAGGTGTCCAGGCCACCTCTCTTGCAACTGGCTGCCACCTTCCTCAGGTGCAGAGATGACTCACTCAGTGACTCTGGGTGTCACGTTGCCCTGCGGGTACCTTTGTGCCCTCCTGCCAGGCCATGTGTCACAGGGTAGGTCTGGTTCTGGACTTCGGGATCTACTTTAGACTTCTGCTGAGTTGTGGCTCTGGCCTGGCTGCATGGCACAGTTTCTGGCTGCCAACGTTAGAATACTGAAACTCCAGTAGTGGGGACCCCAGGTCATCCCTAGGACCTAGCTTGGGTTGGGGGCAAAGAAGACTCAGAGCAGCAATGAGTCACACATTTCCTAGTCCATGGCACACTCTGACACAAATGAGAAGAGTAGGGTGGAGGTTCGGTGATTCACAGGCTGGCTCTGTGGGAGTCTGTGCCCACCTGTGCCCAGGAGGAGCCTGGTGTCAGCTTAATGAGGGGACAGGGAAATGGGATTATGTGTGAGAAAGTATCATGCGGCCATCACTGTGTGCAGAGGGTGACTTCTCTTTTTCCTCAACTTCCCCTTAATCCTTGCTCTCTCTTCTGTGCTGGCCCCCAAGCTTGCCAGGCTTTTTCTGCTTTCTCTCCCCATGTGCTTTCTTTTCTTCCTTCCCACAGGTCAGAGACCTGTAGCCTGCAGACCCTTGTAGCCTTGCTGGTCTCCAAACCCGCATTGCTTTGTTCTCAGTTTCCAGGCATTTTTGGATGGAACATGTTGATACCTCCACTGGGGAAATGGAGGCACTGGGCTTTTGGGTTGAATTAGTCCCTGATGAGAAGGTAGTCACCAGAGAGGTTGCAGGGCCTGGCAGCCTGGGAGCCCCCCTCAGAGTTGCATTCTAGCCTTGTGCGTCTTCCACCTGACTGCTGATGGATGAGCCTGAGGGGCCAGGTGTGGCCCGCACTCCATGCTCATGGGACAGGTCAATGCTGCCCCCTGCGGTGTGCAAAATCCCACCAGCAGCAGTGTGGGGAGGTACCTGGGGCCCTGGTGCTTGCATGGTCCTGGGGAGAGGCAGATTTGGAGGCTCAGGTGGGATTCATGGTCCATATTTTGAGGACATCTGTGTCCTCTCTCCCTCGGATCCAGATCACCTGCTCAAGGCTGAGCCGTCTTCTTTTGTTTTCTTTTAATGCAGTCAAGGGCTGAGGCCCGGGGAACAGCGCACATCGCAATGGTTGAGCCTCAGGGGCCTGTTTTATACACTGCTGACCACCTTGGCCCCTGGGTTCCAGGCAGGCACTGCCATGGTCAGGGGTGGGGTCCCGCAGACTCAGGTGGGGTTCTCTCCATGGGGTAGAGGTGACAGATAGTTGAGGTTCAGCTGCCAGCCACTACCACCATGGGAACACAGTGTCCACTGCACTGCTGCTCACACCTGGAGGCCTTCCTTCCCCTGAGAGCCTCCCCCACCTCTCTTAGACTCTGGGACCCCTGATTGCCGCTCCTCTGTACCATGAGGGCCTGAAAATGCCTAGTTCTGGCCAGGCCTAAGCAAGTCAGCCTACGCAGAGTGGCTCAATAGCGGGGAGTCTTCTGGTTTGCAGTCTTCAGACCCTCAGGCCCTTTGTCCTTCTTAGGTACCCAAAGGCAGAGGCATCCCAATCCCCCCATCCCTCCTTCCCTGTCCTGCCACACCAAGACTTCACCACCACCACCACCACCACCACCACCACCCCACGCTGTGCCCCTCTCCTCTGGATCTACCCTGGCTCTGGCCTCCATTGCTGTCCTCCTAGACACCTGGGTGTTGAGGCTGTGTGTGGAACAGAAACCACCTTTCACAGGCTTTGGTTGGTCCACTACACTCATTCCTGTGGCCACACATGCCAACCTAAGAATGAAATGGTGCACGAAGATGCCACAGAAGGGGTCCTGGAGAGGACAACTCCCACATGCCTGTCCAGGGCTCAAGGCCCAGGAGGATCAGTGGAAGAGGCGTGGTCAGGCCTGGTGTGGCCTGGCTGCCAGCTTCAACTTCCCTGTCTGGAAGAATCCATCTCCCACCTACTGTGTAACACCTGGCACCACTAAGGAGCAGCCTGAGGGGAGCTCAGGTCACAGGAGGAAGGTCAAAAACAACCATGCTGGGAGGCCAGAGACTTCACAGGTAACTCCAAGCCCTGGAGGAAGTCTGACAATTAAAGTAGTTCTACAATGGGACATAATGTGTCATTTTCATACACAGATATAATATACTTTCATCATAGTCATCTTCTATTACTTGGTACTTGGGTTTGAATGCAGCACTTGGTGTTTGCTAGGTAGGCAATTTACCACTTGAGACACAACCATAGTTGTTGTCTACGTTAATTTTTCAGCCTTAGACTACACTCATCCTACCTCAGCCTCCTGAGTAGCTGGGGATACAGTGTATGCCACCATGCCCAGCTAGATGCTGTTCTTGTTGCTTTTTTGGAAGCAGTATCAGCCCTGTGTCCATCAAAAGTCCCAGCCTCCTTTGGGAAGAAACCAGCTCAGTCCTGGGCAGTACCAGCTGGACCTAATGCAGACTGATGGCCAGGAAGCTGACTGTGATGAGCACAAACACAGGCTCTTGGAGGATCCAGTCTCTCCAGAGAAATAAAGTGGGTATGAAAATCCATTTTGTGCATATATATATATATATATATATATATATATATATATATATATAATTTTTGTATGCTGGTCCTGGAGCTTGATTTTGGGGCCTGGGCACTGACCCTGAGCTTTATCACTCAAGGCTGTTGCTCTCTCTATATGTAAATACTACAATCTGGGCACTGGTGGCTCATGCCTGTAATCCTAGCTACTTAAGAGGCTGAGATCGGAGGATTGTGGTTCAATGCTGGGCAGGAAAGTCTGTGAGACTCTTTTCTCCAATTAACCTCCCAAAAAGCCAGAAGTGGAGCTGTGGGCTCAAGTGGTAGAGTGCTAGCCTTGAGCAAAAGAGCTTAGGGACACCATTCTGGCCCTGCCTGAGTTCAAGCCCCAGGACTGGCACCACAAATGAAATAATAATTTCAAAATCCCAATTGTGTCTCCCACCTTCAAACATACAGTATTTCTCTTTCCTCCTCTGGCTTTCAAGCAGAGCTGAGGAAGCCATGTGACTCCAGAATGGGATGGTGAAGGAGATGCTTGGGGCCAGGCTCTCTGGCTTTTAGAAATGAGAGAATAAGGAACTTAAGAAAACTCAGAAAAGCCATGTGGGTAACACGAGGGAAGGCGGGGGAGCGCCTCTCCCAGGCTGGAGTCCTCACCTTGTGTGGTAGTGGGCAGGGTGCATAGGTGCCCGGCCCAGGCTGGCACATTCCTGCAGACACATCTGTCTCAGGGACACGGAGGGCTCATGCTCTGTGGGCCGAGACCCAGAGGTGCCTCTCCCCCCGCCCCTACCCCAGGCCTTGGCACAACCTTAGGGAAAAGGAAGGAGGCTAGAAGACTCAGGAATTAAATTTTCCACCCACCAATTTTCCAGAAAGGAAAATGAGTTGAGACTCAGTGACTGCTGCATTTACTTTACTTGTACATATGTTTTTCTTCGTGCTGCTCCTGGGGCTCGAGCTGCACTTCTTAACTAACCCTTGGTCAGACCTCCTCCTTCTGTGGCCTCCAAGAGGCTACAAGAATGACCCCCAGCACCGGTCTGCTGCTGTCCACACAGTGTAGTCTGTTACTGGCTCTCACCCATTGAAACAAGTCAAATATACCCTGCTTATTTTCTCTGCATTCTGGGCTTCCTGGCAGGAAGCCAGGGTCTTCTCTAGTTTCCCTCGGTTGGTCTTGGCCAGTTTCCTACTGGTTATTTCTCTGCCTCTGACTCATGCACTTCAGTGCTGTTTCTCCAAGCAATTCCCGTTCAGCCCACAGCCAGGGTTCTCAGGGGTCTGTGCTAGTAGCATGCCTCGAGGCATTCCATCCTACACCCAGGCAGGATGGGGAGAGGCCAAGGCTACTGCAGCACTCTATGGAGAGAGGCCTCCTCTCCCATCACTGCCTCCTGTCACATCAGCAAGGCACAGACTCTTCTCCCGTCCTGTAACCTTGTCATCTCTGGGCTATGGATCCCAGGGTTCAAAGGAGTGACTCAATGAATGTTCTTAGCAACCTAGAAGAAAAATCTCTACACTTTGTAATTCTACAATTCACCTCTGGCAGAGCTCATGGCCATAAAATGGATTAAAAAGAAAAAAGATAAGACTTGCTAGACCCAGTGCCATATGCCTGTAATTCCAGCATTCAGGCGGGGGGCAGGGAGGATGGGGGGGCGTGGAGTATCAAGTCCTGGCTAGCCTGAGCAATCTAGCGAGACCCGGAGAGGGGGGACCAAGATGGCGACGGGGCAGTAGGGAAACGCCACAGCTCTCTCCAACCAAAAAGAGAGTTCGAGTTCCTACGCTTAATCTCCCCAAGAGACCTACAACAACAAAAAGACGAACACTCAGAGAAAAACCAGAGGCGGAGAATAACAAAAAAAGAAAGAGAGAAAAAGAAGAATTTCAAAACAGAGAAAAGCGAAGACCCCTCCCCCAACCTTTACTGGCCGCGCGGCAGTGCGCCAAGCCGCCGGCCAGCCAGCCCCGGTGGGGGCTGGGGGAGCCCCAGAGACACAGCAGAGACACAGGGGGCCGCTTTCAGAACAGCAGGTACTGGTTTGCAGAACAGCAGATCGCCAGGAACAGAGAAACCTACCAGCCGGGAGTCTCCACGAGGATCCCACCCCCACCCCTCACTCTCCACCCGAGCAGAGAGGCTCCATCCCGCCAAAGCCGCTCGGCATCAGCAGAGTGACAAAAGGACCTGCCAGCAGACCACCCGGCCGCCTGATCGCGATCGCAACGACCCAGCACTCTCCACCCGAGCAGAGAGGTTCCATCCCGCCAAAGCCGCTCGGCGCCAGCAGTGCGACAAAGGGTCCTGTCTGCAAACCACCCGCCCGCCCGCCCGCCCGATCACGATCGCAACGACCCGGCGGGGTCACTCGGGCCCCAGAGGTACCGAGAAGAAGCTGCCTGAGCGTGGACACTCTTGACCGGACAGCTTCGACAGAGGCAGAGACAGAAAAGAATCACACAGAGCCACCACGGCCCAACCCAGCCCGGATTGCAACAACTGACGACCTACACCACACAGAAACAACCAGCTCCAGGGTGAGTACCCCACAGGGGAAGTGTATCCCTCAAGGGAGACCAGAGCTGGAGGGAATCCCCAGACCCTGACCTAGACTCCCTACCCCAGCACCCGGACCACAGGACCCACTAAAACTGGGAACTGTTTGAGAGCTCCACCAGCCCGTGGAGCACACTCAGCTGGCCAGGCTAGAGCAAGAGCACCCCTGGAAGGGAGCTTAAATGCCCAAGCCAGGAACAGCGCCCCTGGGTCAAGACTACCAACAGTAGAAGAAATTCGAACTGTGTCCCCCAGGCTGTATAACCTAGGTGGTATACACATCAGCACAGGCCTAACGAGTGCGCTCCAGGCTGCATAACCTAGGTGGTATACACATCAGCACAGGCCTAACAAGCGCGCTCCAGGCTGGGGCCGGAACCAGGCCCGGGGATCCGGCACCTGAACAACACAACCAACTCCTCCCAATTGAAGTAAAAAGCTGAGCATACGCCTCAACAGAGGGGAGAAAACCAGGAAACAACACTCCCCCGGGAAGCACGCCTGTGACAACAAAAGACCTGGAGGCCCAGGACAAGAGAAGCCCAAACCCCACCAAAACTCCACCCATATACCCTAGACTGAGAATTGGGCAACACAGGCTGCCAGCACCTGATAGTAAGCAGGAGCTCAGACTGTTAAGGCAGCTCAGCAATAGAGTGATAGTCTTGGATGTATGAGGCCCTGGATCTGATTCCTCAGCATCACAAAAGCAAAAAGGGTCAGAAGTGGTGCTGTGGCTCAAATGGTAGGGTGCCAGCCTTGAGCTGAAAAGCTGAGGGACAGCACCCAAACCTAGAGTTCAAGCCCACAACCAGCCCAAAACAAATAAACAAAAACACATCAGGAGCTCATAGCAGACTCCAGCATTTGGGAGAGTGCATCCAGAGCATCTGTTCTTCACAAGAGCACCCATAGGAGCAAACACAAGCAGTCTAGGCTGCTCAACCCTTCCAAAGGCGGGAACTGCCAGCAATCTACAGCAGAGAGCTGAGAATCCTAAGTCAGAATAGCAGCTGGAAATAGGCTCCCAACAGAACCCAGATCAGGCACAGACTCTCTCTACCAATACAGAATCAGCAGCCAAGCAAAGACAGACACACCAAAACAAAATTGAAGAGCAGTCTCCTGAACCTCCATGCGAAAATCACAGAGAAAAATCACAAGGTTTACTACCACCCAGGACAGCAAGCCCACCTCAAAAGCCAGCAGCCACACAGGGGAGAGCCCCAGTGGGAGCAAAGCAGGAATGGAAGACAAAGGCTACTTCCAAGGGTTGCTGGAGGCAATGACTCAAGAAATAAAGCGAGAAATTGATCAGAAATTGAAAGAGCACAAGGATGAACTATCCAAAGAGATACAGGGTATCAAACAAGAGATGCATGCAAAAATAGAAGCTGCACAAACCTCAGTAAGAAGTGAGATAAATGCCAAATTAGAGATAATGCATACCTCATTGAGAGGTGAGATCAGTACTCTGAGAACCAACATTGAATCCATAAAGGGATCCATTTCCTCCATGCAAACCACAATAGAAGCCACTGTCAACAGAGTGAATGAAATGGAAGGTAGGGTGTCAGATACAGAAGACAGAATACACCAACTGGACCAAAAAGTGACAGATATGGAAAAAACACTCAAATTAAACCAAAGGGATATTCAAGAGCAAGCAGATAATGCTAAAAAATTTAACCTTCGCATAATTGGAGTGGACGAAGGTGAGGAATTCCAGAGCAAGGGAATGCAACACCTATTTAACAAGATAATCAATGAAAAATTTCCCCACCTCAAAAACGACCATCTTAACTACATCACAAAAGCTTATCGAACACCCAACAAGCAAGACCCAAGGAGAAACACTTCTAGACACATTATAGTAAAAATGATAGATCTGAATAATAAGGAAACAATCCTGCATGCAGCAAAAATGAAGAAGGAGCTATACTACAATGGGAAAAAAATAAGAATTACTGCAGATCTCTCCACACAAACAATGAATGCAAGAAAAGCCTGGGAAAGCACCATACGAGCCCTGAGAGCCAATAACTGCCAACCCAGACTGATCTACCCGGCAAAGCTAGCATTCACATTTGATGGAGAACTGAAAACTTTTAATAGCAAAGAAAAACTAAATGAACACATAAACATTAAGCCAGCATTACAAAGAATTCTAAGAGGGGGGACACAACCTGAAGAAAGCAGCCAGGAACTGGGGCCTGCCCCAAACAGGCGTTACTCAAAGTCTAACTGAGCAAGCACAGGAGGAAAGGAAAAAAGAAAAACTTAGGAAAACAGAATGGCAGGGACAACAATGCATCTCTCTATACTTTCTCTTAATATAAATGGGCTGAATTCGCCAATTAAAAGAAAACGAACTGAGGACTGGATCAGAAAACAAGACCCATCCATCTGTTGCCTTCAGGAGACCCACCTCTCAGCCAAACATACAAACAAACTCAGAGTGAAGGGGTGGAAAAGGATCTACCAATCAAACGCCCCCAGTAAGAAAGCAGGTGTAGCTATCCTGATATCTGACAAAATAAACTTTTCATTAAAATCAGTACAGAAAGACAAGGACGGACACTACATATTAATAAAGGGAACAATCCAAGAGGAGGATATAACCATCATCAACTTATATGCCCCAAATATTGGTGCACCCAGATATGTCAAACAAATGCTCTCAAACTTACAGAATAAAATAGATCCCAATACGATAATACTAGGAGACTTTAACACACCACTCTCACCAAAGGACAGGTCTACCAACCAGAGGATTGGCAAAGAAGCTACCGAATTAAGAGAGGCCATACTTCAAGCGGAATTAACTGACATCTACCGAGTATTTTACCCTAAAACAACACAGTACACATTCTTCTCAGCAGCTCACGGAACTTTCTCCAAAATAGACCATATCATAGTTCATGCAAGGAACTTAAGCAAATACAAAGGGATCGACATAATCCCCTGTATCCTATCTGACCACAGTGGAATCAAGCTAGCTCTCAATAACAAAGCATACCGCAGAAATTTCTCCAATACATGGAAATTGAACAGCACACTCCTTAACAATGCCTGGATAACAGAAGAGATCAGAGAAGAAATAAAGCATTTCCTACAATTCAATGAAAATGAAAACACCTCACAAAGAAACTTGTGGGACACAGCAAAAGCAGTCCTGAGGGGCAAATTTATTGCCCTCAGTGCCCACATCAAGAGAATGGAGACAGACCAAGTAAATAATCTCATGTTGCAATTAAAACAGCTAGAAAAACAGGAAAAAATGGGACCTAAAGCTACTAGAAGAAGCCAGATAACCAAATTAAAAGCAGAGATTAACCAATTAGAAAATCAGAAAACCATAACCAAAATAAACCAAACAAAAAGCTGGTTCTTTGAAAAAATAAACAAAATTGATGGCCCATTGGCTAGATTAATTAAAAAAAGAAGAGAGGAAACCCATATTAATAGGATTAGGGATGCCACGGGAAACATCACCACACGTACCCAAGATATCCAAACAATTCTAACAGACTACTTTCAAAAGCTATACTCTCTAAAGGAAGAAAATCGGGCAGAAATGGATGCATTTTTAGAGAAATACAAGTTGCCCAAACTGAGCAAAGAAGAAGTTAACCAATTAAATAAGCCAATATCCTATAATGAGATACAGGAAGATATCAAAAGTCTTCCAACAAAAAAAAGCCCAGGACCAGATGGATTCACAGCAGAATTCTATAAGACCTTTAAACAAGAACTAATACCCATACTCCTCAAGCTCTTCAGAGAAACAGAGAAGGAAGGAGCTATCCCAAACTCATTCTACGAAGCCAATATCACACTCATCCCCAAACCAGGCAAAGACCCAACCAAAAAGGAGAATTACAGGCCAATCTCCTTGATGAACACAGATGCAAAGATCCTTAACAAGATTCTAGCTAACAGAATCCAGAAACACATAAAAAAAAATAATTCATTATGACCAGGTAGGCTTCATCCCAGAGACACAGGGATGGTTTAACATACGTAAGTCAATAAATGTAATCCAACATATCAACAGAGCCAAGGTCAAGAATCACATGATTATCGCTACAGATGCAGAAAAGGCCTTTGACAAAATTCAACATTCATTCATGCTAAAAGCTCTGGAGAAAATAGGAATAGAAGGAACATTTCTAAAAACAATAAAAGCCATTTATGACAGACCAATAGCCAATATTATACTTAATGGGGAAAAGCTGCAACCAATTCTCCTAAAATCAGGAACAAGGCAAGGATGCCCACTGTCTCCACTCCTCTTCAATATAGTCCTAGAACCCTTAGCCAGGGCAATAAGGCAAGAAAAAGACATTAAAGGGATCCGCATAGGGAAAGAAGAAGTTAAACTATCCCTTTTTGCAGATGACATGATACTATACCTCCACGATCCCAAAAACTCCATCCCCAAACTCTTAGAAATCATAAATCACTTCGGCAAAATAGCAGGATACAAAATAAACCCACAAAAATCAGTTGCCTTCCTATACACTGATAATGTACAGGAAGAGAGGGAAATAAAGGGAGCAACCCCATTCACAATAACCTCCCGAAAAATAAAATATTTAGGAATTAACCTAACCAAAGATGTAAAAGAACTATTTAATGAGAACTATAAAAAGTTAAAGAAAGAAATTGCAGAAGACACTAGGAAATGGAAAGACCTCCCATGCTCCTGGATAGGCCGACTTAATATAGTAAAGATGGTAATACTTCCAAAACTAATATACAAATTCAACGCAATTCCTATTAAAATCCCAATGACGTACATCACTGAAATACAGAAAACAGTCCAAAAATTCATATGGAACAACAAAAGACCTAGAATAGCCAAAACAATTCTAGGGGATAAAGACAATATTGGAGGGCTATCCATGCCGAACTTCAAACTCTACTACAGAGCTATAATAACAAAGACAGCATGGTACTGGCACAAAAACAGACCCGAAGACCAATGGAACAGAATAGAAGATCCAGAAATAAACCCACAGGCCTACAGCCAGCTGATATTCGACAAAGGAGCCAAAGACATACAATGGAAGAAACACAGCCTCTTCAACCGCTGGTGCTGGGAAAACTGGGCAGCCACATGCAGAAAACTAAAAGTGGACCCCAGCCTATCACCATGCACCAACATCAACTCAAAATGGATTAAAGACCTTAACATTAAACCTGAATCTCTGAAACTACTGCAGGACAGAGTAGGAGAGACACTTGAACTAATAGGCACAGGAAGGAACTTCCTGAACAGAGTCCCAGGGTCACAACAAATTGGAGAGAGACTCGACAAATGGGACTACCTTAAAATAAAAAGCTTCTGCACAGATAAAGCTATCGCAACCAAGCTAGAAAGACAACCAACTAATTGGGAAAAAATATTTACCAGCAATATATCAGACAAGGGGTTAACATCCTGTATATACAGGGAACTCAAGAAACTAATCCCTCCCAAACCCAACAAACCAATTACTAAATGGGCAAGGGAACTAAAGAGGGACTTCTCAAATGAAGAAATAAAAATGGCAAAGAAACACATGAGGAAATGTTCATCATCCCTGGTGGTGAAGGAAATGCAAATAAAGACAACCCTGAGATACCACCTTACCCCAGTCAGAATGTCCCACATCCACAAATCAGCCAACGACAAATGCTGGAGGGGATGTGGAGAACGAGGAACGCTATTACACTGCTGGTGGGAATGTACACTCATACAACCACTTTGGAAAGCAGTCTGGAGGGTCCTTAGAAAGCTAAAGATTGACCTCCCTTACGACCCAGTCATACCACTTCTAGGCATCTACCCTGAACAACAGGAACCAATATACAAGGACACGTGCACCTCCATGTTTATTGCAGCACTGTTCGCAATAGCTAGGATATGGAAACAACCTAGATGCCCCACCACAGATGAATGGATCCAAAAATTGTGGTATCTATACACAATGGAATATTATGCAGCCATTAGAAATGACAAAATAATGGCATTTGCAGGGAAATGGATGGAGCTAGAAGGAATCATGTTGAGCGAGGTAAGCCAAGAACGAAGAGACAAACAGTACATGGTCTCCCTGATAAGTGGATGATGAATCCAAAATGTTAGGTGATATGACAAAACTAACAGGACTTAAGAAACAAAGAACTCCCACTCATCTGGTTGAACCACTACTAAATATCCCCATGCTGCTGATCACATATATGGTATATAACATATGAGCACCGTTATATATTACAGACTGTGATAGACAATTTGCTCCAGGAAAGTTAGAATGAACTTGTGACTTTAAATGAGCATCATTATTCCACAATACTGTGAATTTCCGGAAATTAAGTAATCACAATCAAAAAAAAAAAAAAGAACCTTGGGGAAGGGAGGGAGGGAGGGGATGGTAGGGGGAAAACAATGGAGGGGGTAACAATGTTCAAGAGGAGGTGGAAGTGTACTCATTACCTCACTCATGTAACTGTAACCCTCTGTATAGTATCTTTACAATTAAAAAAAAAAAAAAAAAAAAACCCTTGAAAAAAAAAAAAAATCTAGCGAGACCCTGTCATAAAATGGGTAGTTCAGTGGCAGAGCATTCACCTAGTATGTAGAAAGCTCTGGGTTTAATTATTTAAAATGGCTTAAAAATAATGATGAAGGCTGGACACTAGTGGCTCATGCCTGTAAACCTAGCTATTCAGGAGGCTGTGATATGAAGATCATGGTCCAAAGATAGCCCTGGCAGGAAAGTCTATGAGACTTTTTTTTTTGCCAGTTCTCAGGCTTGAACCCAGGGCCTGGGCACTGTTCCTGAGCTGCTTTTTGCTCAAGGCTAGCACTCTACCACTTGAGTAAAGGCCAGTTCTGGCCTTTTCTGTTTATGTGGTACTGAGTAATCAAACCCAGGGCTTCATGCATGCTAGGCAAGCACTCTATCACTAAGCCACATTCCCAGCCCCTATGAGACTCTTATCTCCAATTACCTATCAAAAAGCCAGAAGTAGAGATGTGGCTCAAGTGATAGAGCATCAGCAGCCTTGAGTGAAAAAGCCAAGGGCTCTAAGTTCAAGCCCCAATACAAGCTATATACGTGTGTGTGTGCGTGCATGTGTGTGTGTGTGCGTGCGTGTGTGTTTTGTCAGTTGTGGGGCTTGAACTCTAGGTCTGGGACTGTCTCTGAGCTCTTTGTACTCAAGGCTTGCTCTCTATGAGCCACAGCACAACTACTGTTTTGGGGTTTTTTGGTCAGTCCTGGGGCTTGAATTCAGGGCCTGGGAGCTGTCCCTGAGCTTCTTTTGCTCAAGGCTAATACTCTACCACTTGAACCATAGTGCCACTTTCAGCTTTTTCTGTTTATGTGGTACTGAGGAATTGAACCCAGGGCTTCATGCATGCTAGGCAAGCACTCTACCACTAAGCCACATCCCAGTTCACATCTGTTTTTTTTTTTTTTTTTTGAAAAGTTAATTGGAGATAGTCTCGCAGAGATTCTTCTTTCCAGGGCTTTGAACCACGATCCTCAGCTCTCAGTCTCCTGAGTAGCTAGAATTATAGGCGTGAGCCATGGGTGCCTGGTTAGTAAAATATATTTTAAATATATTTTATTAAATTTACATTTACATTAAATTTATATTTATTGTATTTAGATATACTTATATTGAATTTATATTAAATAGTATATTAAATATATATTAAAATGTATTTACTTCATTAACTTACCCATTTGCATTTGAAATGAGTTATACAAAACTCAGTGCTTGGGGGCTGGGAAGGTGGCTCAGTGGTAGAGCGCTTGCCTTTCATGCCTGAGGCCCTGGGTTCAATTCCTCAGCACCACATAAGCAAAAAGAAAAAAGCTGGAAGTAGTGCTATGGCTCAAGTGGTAGAGAGCTAGCCTTGAGCTGAAGAGCTGAGGGACAGCGCCCAGGCCCAGAGTTCAGGCCCCACGACCGGACCCAAAAAAACCCCAAAAAACCCAGTGCTTACATAAGCACAACTTTTTGATGAAGGTCCAAAACTTTTGGAGCCTTTGCATTTCAGCCTGCTTGCTACCATGACAACAGATCAGCTTTAGACCATCTCATCAATCTTGTAGATGCTGTGATCAGGACACAGAGGTGTCTGGGCCTTATCTGGGGTTATTTAAAGGCTAGGGGTACAACCCATTCATTCCCTTCTGGAGCACAATGGTGGCTGACACTGGTTCGTGGCGGGAACCTCACCAACAGCTCTTGGTTTGTATATCTATGTACACTGGGCCTTGCTAGGTAGGGAGTTAGCATGGCATGATGGGTAGGTCCTAAGATCGAATGAGTAATCATCTAAAGGAACAGGAGGCAGAAACTCTGTTTATCATCTGAATCCACAAGCTTGCATGACATCATTTCTACCAGAATCTATGTTGAAGCAGTCATAGAGCTCATACCCAAGGAGAGAGGACACTGACACATAATGATGCGTTAAAGTTCAGGGAGTATGGTAACAAACTCCCACAGATTCTGAGGCTGGGTCAATCTGCCACATTGGACTTTCTGATCCAAAATACATGAAGATTTATGTGTATCTACAAACCCTGTTTCTTGAGCTCTGCAAAGCCCTTTAAGTGTGTCAAGACACCATTCTCCTGGATTCCCAGTAGCCTTTAATTTTCCATTTCTAGATTGCATTAAAAGACTCCTTTCCCTGGAGCTGCCCAACCCATACACAGGCCTAGGATTTTAGGTGGGTGAGCCTCCCACCAGGGCACTACCAGGCCACCTTTCCAACCCCTTCCTGCTCTTATCTGAGGGTGAGAAAGAGGGAAGTGAGCAACAAGCTGGGGGAAGTGGTCTAAGGGGAAGTGGTCTAAATGGTTTTGGTGAGGTAGTCTGGTCACCAGAAGTCGTGGTTGTGCCTGCACAGCACTGGCTGGCTGTGTTCTGCCTGGAGGGTCCCAGGCATGAACCTGGAGTTAGAGGTATCCAGGATAGGGAAGAACTGGAAGTCATTATCTACCAGGATAATGAAGGGTTCCTTAAACCATAGAACAGTAGCAAAAGCAGAAAGAAACCCAAGTGTCTTCATCTCTGTAACTGATTGTCGGGAGGAAAGAGTTGAGGTACTGTCCTGCTGCAAAGGCTGAACGAGAACCAGCAAGTCATTGGCAGGAGGCAGGAAGAAGCTCCCCCAAGGCCATTTTGTAGCAGTGCAGGCGAGATGATCAGCACAGCAGAGATAAGCTCTGGAGAACATGGCTGGACTTGTGGATCACTTGTGAAGGAAGGATGAAGGTGCCTATGTGTGGACTTGGATTGGCAAGGCTGGACATGTACAGTACCTTCTGTTTCCTGTTAGCTATTATGATATAAAATTATAAACTGTAGCATGTTTTTGATGAGGGGGTGAAATTACCCTATAAAGAGCTCCTGGTTGATGACTGGTTGATGAATGCCAATGTCCAGTCTCAGAGGGTATGATGGGAGTTTCACAAGGCTCCACTCTACCTATCAGCACCCTTTCCCACCAGCTCAACTGCTTGGAGATTAGCCAGTCTCTTCTAACTTCTGCACCACCTACCTCTCCCTGGCTGAGCCATCTAGCCTGGAGAGCCTACAAAGGCCCGGTGGTATGGGCCACCTGACTAAGGGCTATGGTGCCAAAGACTCTAACCAATAACAGTGTGCCAAGCTCAAGCCACATCAAGGAGCCAGCTGGCTGGAACATTTATTAAGCTCTCCACTATGGCTTATAGGAATCTGGGAAGAAGTCACAAATGAACAATTACCCAGGGCTTTATTAACAAATTCAGAGAGGCAGTGCTGAAGCTCCCACCCCACTCCAAACAGCAGAAAGCAGGCAGAGGGGAGGCCAGGTGCTCATGGCTTTTCTATCAGCTACCAGGAGAGAAAGGGAGGCCAGAAAGGCAGGGCGGCCCCTCCTTCCTCTCAGGGCTGGGACTGAAGCCATGTTTCATTGTGCTCCTTCTTCTTGTTCATCTTTTCCAAGTGCTTATGTCCTTGAGTGGGGAATGGAGAGAGGGGAGGGGAAGAACATGTCAGAAATCCTGTAAGGAGGATGGAAGGAAGATGCAGTCACAGCTACAGGCCCAGGGGCCAGCAGAAGCACCATGCACTCTGAGCTGGTGAGTCTGTCTCTTCCCCTAACCCCCAAAGCTCCAGAGCAGCCACTGAGATGCCCGAAAACCTTTCTTTACTTGACACTGCAGTGGCATGCTGGCATTTGAGAGAACACAGTCAGGTCTGGGATTCACCTCAATGCTGAGCTCTGTGGTGTCTAGGAGGTCCAGACCATGCTCGCTGAGGGAGGAGGGGCTTCCAGGCTCCTAGAACGAATGGGTCAAAAATTAGAGTAGTCTCTGAACCCCTGTCATTGCCAATGGAAACATGGTTCCAGTTGAGTTCCAAAGAACAAGTCCCAGGGTCCCCCCACAGTCCCCTCTCTCTTGGCCTGCTGAGTCCCTTAAAATTCATTCAGCTTTTGGAGCCAGAGGATGGGAATCTCCTTAGGACAGATCAAAGAGGTTTTGCTTCCTGGTCTCTGCTGTGACAATGGCATTGTTTGGATCTTCTTGAGCACAAGGCCATCCTCCCCCTGCTGTATCCCACCTTCTCCCATCCTCTCCTTCCCTCTCCCCAGAGCAGAACAGAGAGGAGCACAGATGATACATATTGTGCTGCAGATAGTGTATGGAGCTCGTTCAGATATGTATAATGAAATCCAACCACACAATGGTAAAATCAGCAGGAGGTAGGGTAGGGCCTTTGGGAGGTGGTGAGGTCAAAGGGATTAGTGCCTTTCTAAGAGGCCAGAGAGCTAGCCTGCTGTTTTCTACATGGGAGGACATGAAACACTGACACTCTGAAGTGGCAGTTGCCCTCACCCGAGTTGGCTGTGCTGACCCTGCTCTCTATAGAATCAATGTATGTTGTTTATCAGCCACTAGGCTGTAGTGCTGTTATGGAAGTTCAGGCTGCCATAACATAAGGTACTTTCATCTTGGACTCTGTGTCAAGATGAGAAACAGGCTGAGAAGAAGGAGTAGATAACTTGATAAAGAACTGAGGATTCATGTTTCAGTCACCTCACTCAAGCCCCAAGCTTTGCCTTCTGCAGCAAGTAGGAGAACCTTTTCCTGGAAGAACAGACAGCCAGGGCAGGGGGAACAGGGGCCAGCAGTCTTAGGAAAGAGCAGGGAAACAGGGCAGGGCAGGGGGTGGGAGAGGAAGTGTTGCAAGGGTGAACTGATGATCCTGAATTCCTGGCTGTAGGAAGAACTGAATTTTAAGAGGCTCAGACATAATACTTATTTGGGACTTAGGAGGTAGAGTGCTATTCCAAGTTTTCACCATTTTTTAACTTATTTTCCTATTTCTTTCATAAAAGCAGAGTCCATGCCAAGTCTGCAATAACTCATCCCACTTTTCTTGTCCTTTGTGATTCTTTCCACTGCTGTCCTAAGCAGTGTTCTGAGAGAAGAACTGCCACATGCCTGTAGCCTATCAGCCCCAGGGTCTGAAGGACGAAAAGAATGCTGAGGGCACATACCTTATCTGCATCTTGCCACTCCTCACTTGATTCATTCAGGATTCCTAGTTCTTCCTCATCCTCTTCCATCAGGCGGAGACTACCAGTAATGGCAAAAAGTAGGGGATTTCAAACTGTTATTTTAGGCCTAAGAGTTTCTCAGAGATACTCAGGAAAGGATGAGAACCAAGCAGAGTTGGGCTCTAAGTTCCCAAACCTGCACCAGTGAGTACTTCTCTTTACACAGTAGAGCTGGCTCTAGACTGTGCTGGAAGAAAGGGTTCTAGGACTAAGGCAAATCCAAAAAGCACTGGCAGTTTCCTGTTCTGAGTTAGGTGAGAAGCTCTCAAAGTGACTGATGTGCAGTGTAGCCACAAGAGAATGGGAAACTCACCAAGTCAATGGGCTGTCCTGACCAGGACTTAGAAGGGCTGGTGGAACTCCAAAATACAGTGCACCTGAGTGCCTTGATTGCTGGGTTCTTGAGAGGGGCAGGCTGTTGAGAATGAAACAGGATCAGTGACAGGAGAAAAATAAAGGTAACACAACTCACTCCTGTAATCCTAGCTACTCAGGAGGCTAAGACCTGGAGGTCTGAAACCAATCTGGGCAAGACCGTCATCTTCAAAATAACCAACAAAAGGCCAGGCTTGAGGTATGGCTCAAGTGGCAGCCAGCCAGCAGTGAGCAATCAAATTTACTTAGTGCTTGCTGGCACTGGCAAAAAATAAAGGGTAAAAGAGGTAAGATGGCTAGTGTTAAAAACCAGAGTATGTGTGAAACTGTAACCTGTACTCCATGTTTATAACAACAACAAAAAGAAAGAGTGCAAGAGAGACATTCTGAAGCTATAAAAGGGAAAAATGTAAGATCACCCAGGGTCCACAGTATGCTGCAGTGGGAACAAACAAATACTAAACCAATCCTAAATCACAACAACAAACTGGGGACTAGCTGGTCTCCTTTCAGCCTCACCGGTAGACAAACTCCAGTCTTGAGCCATCTTCTTCTTCCTTCTTGCCCACTGTCACCAGCGGCTGCCTGTTTCTCAGCACGGTGGAAGTGAGGGTGGGTGTGGGCGGGACACTGCTCAGCTGCAGGCTCTCCTCCTGGGATGAGGATGTGGAGGATGTGGAGGATGTAGAGGGCGTGGAGGATGTGCTCTCTTCCTGAGAGGAGGAAGAGTCCTCTCTCTGATGCTGGTAGGAGCCTACAAGAAAGCAGGTGGGATCTGCCCTGTGCAGCTTTACTTTCCCAAGACCTACTCAGATTTGGTAAGGGAAAGTTAAGCAGAAGAAAATGGAAAATTCATATGGCCTGTCCTCCTCAAAATTGAGCAGAGTCCTGAATGCATAGCCCTGTGCTATGGAGTCCTACATACTGAACACACAACCCTGTGTATAGCTCTTCTTAAAAATACATTAGAGCCGGGCGCTGGTGGCTCACGCCTGTAATCCTAGTTACTCAGGAGGCTGAGATCTGAGGATTGCGGTTCAAAGCCGACCCGGGCAGGAGAGACCTTGAGACTCCTATCTCCAATAAGCCACCAGAAAACCGGAAGTGGCACTGTAGCTCAAGTGGTAGAGCACTCGCCTTGAGCTGAAGAGCTGAGGGACAGCGCCCAGGCCCAGAGTTCAAGCCCCACGACCGACCAAAAAAAAAAAAAAAAAAATTAGGAGGGCTGGGAAGGTAGCTCAGTAGTAGAGTGCTTGTCTTGCATACATGGGGCCCTGGGTTCGATTCCTCAGCACTAAATAAACAGAAAAATCCAGAAGTGGTGCTGGGGCTCCAAGTGGTAGAGCACTAGCCTTGAGCTGAAGAGAAGAGGGACAGTGCCCAGGCCCAGAGTTCAGGCCCCGTAACCCACATAAAAAAAAGGAAAACTAGGCACTGGTGACTCATGCCTATAATCCTAGCTACTCAGGAGGCTGAGATCTGAGGAGTTCAAAGCCAGCCCAGGCAAGAAAGTCTTATCTCCAATTAACCACCAGAAAACTGGAAGTGGCGCTGTGATTCAAGTAGTAGAGTGTTCATCTTGAGCTGAAGAGCTTAGGGACAGCACCCAGGCCCCAGAGTTCAAGCTCCACAAGCAACAATAAATACATAAATACATGCATACATACATACATGCATACATACATGCATACATACATACGAAGGCAGCCAGGTGCTGGCAGCTCATGCCTGTAATCTTAACTACTCAGGAGGCTGAGATCTGAGGATCACAGTTCAAAGCCAGCCCAGGCAGGGAAGTCCATGACACTCTTACCTCCAATTAACCCCCAGAAAAGTAGAAGTGGCACTATGGCTCAAAGTGGTAGAATACTAGCCTTGAGTGAAAAAGCTCAAGGACAGTGCCTAAGCCATGAGTTCAATACCCACCATTGACAAAAAGTAAGTAAATAGCCAGGTTCTGGTGGCTCATGCCTGTAATCCTAGCTACTCATGAAGCTGAGATCTGAGGATTGTGGTTCAAAACCAGCCTGGTCAGGAAAGTCTGTGAGACTCTTATTGCCAATTAACCACCGGAAAAACAGAAGTAGCACTGTGGCTCAAGTGGTAGAGCACTAGCCTTGAGCTAAAGAGCTCAGGCACAGAACCCAGGCTAAGTTCAAGCCCCACAACTATAAGTAAGTAAATAAGTAAATAAATAAAATAAATAAAATAAATAAATAAAGGAGGCCGTTTCAGTGCCTTGGGTCTTGATATCAGCAAACCAGACTATAAATCAGAGTTAATGGCTTAGAGACTGAAACTTAAGCTCAACCAATCAGAAACCACCAAATGAACCTGCAACGTCTAACTAGAGATTTTCTACTTTAACCAATCAAACATCTATCTACTTTGAATTACTTCAAAAAACACCTTTAAAAGCTCCTGCCTATAATCCTAGCTACTCAGGAGGCTGAAATCTGAAGACTGAAGTTCTAAGCCAGCCCTGGCAGGAAGGTGTGTGACTTTTTTTTTTTTTTTGGGGGGGGGGGGAGGTCCGGTCATGGGGCCTGAACTCTGGGCCTGGGCGCTGTCCCTCAGCTCTTCAGCTCAAGGCTAGCACTCTACCACTTGAGCCACAGCGCCACTTCCGGCTTTTTTCTTTTTGCTTATATGGTACTGAGGAATCGAACCCAGGGCCTCAGACTTGCAAGGCAAGCACTCTACCACTGAGCCACCTTCCCAGCCCCTGTGTGAGACTCTTATCTCCAGTTAATCACCAAAAATTCAGATATGGAGCAGTGGCTCAAGTGGTAGAGCCCTAGCTTTAAGTGAGAAAGCTAAGGGACAGTGTCCAGGCTCTGAGTTCAAGCCCCAGAATCAGTGCTTACATGCACTTGAGTGCAGACACACAAAACACCTTACAAAAGTTACTTCTTCAGAACTTTCAGTCTACCCATTTCACAAACTGTTGAATTGTCAAATAAACTTATTAACAAGTCAATATGCCTAGTTTTTAATACTACCTTTTAGGTTTTTTTGCCCAGCATTCATATTCTGTGAGGACTTCCCTGTCCCCTCTCCTCCGTAAGACTACAAACCTGTCCCTTCCAGTTTTCCCTCACTCTACTCTCCCTGCCTTTTCCCCACAGCTCTACCTGATGCTCTCTGAGGAAGGTGTTTCATTTACTGTTGCAATCCCAGTACTGATGTGCATTGTCTGCTTAATGAACAACAGAACCAATCTCACTGTCATTTCACCTTAGCAAACCAATCCTTATCAATGATTTGGATGACACATAGGCTTCTTTTTTATTTTTTGTGATAGTACTAGGGTTTGAACTCTGGACCTTGCACTCGTTTGGCTTTTTTGCTCAAGGCTGACACTTTACCACTTGAGTCACACCTCACTTTCCAGTTTTTAGCTGGCTAATTGGAGATAAGTCTCATGGATTTTTCTGCCCAGGCTAGGCTGGCTTTAAACTGCAATCCTCAGATCTCAGATTCCTGTGTAGCTGGGATCAGGCATGAGCCACTGCCACCTGATGCTGTTCTCATAGTCTTGATGCTCATTCTTCCTCTGTTCATCTTGGACAAACCTGGGCCTGAGTGCTGTCCCTGAGCTCTGCAGCTCAATGCTAGCACTCTACTACTTGAACCACAGCGCCACTTTCAGTTTTCTGGTGGTTTATTGGAGATAGAATTTTACAGCCTTTCCTGCCCTGACTGGCTTTAAACCACAATCCTCAGATTTCAGCCTCCTGAGTAGCTATGATTACAGGCATGAGCCACTGGCGTCCAGCCAAGCAGCTCAAGGCTAGCACTCTACTACTTGAACCACAGCGCCACTTTCAGTTTTCTGGTGGTTTATTGGAGATAGAATTTTACAGCCTTTCCTGCCCTGACTGGCTTTAAACCACAATCCTCAGATTTCAGCCTCCTGAGTAGCTATGATTACAGGCATGAGCCACTGGCGTCCAGCCAAACCTTACCCTTTTTAAAAAATCTAGCTTAAATTCTAACTACTTGGGAAAGCCTTCATAGATCAATCTAAAGTAGTATGGCCCTTCTCTTACTAGAATTTATTTGTACAAGCCTTCAGGCAGTTATTGGCAAGTATTCATAATTCATACTTTTCTCTAAATGTACTTTCCCTTTTTCTGTTTAAATAAAAAGCTGCTTGAGAATTCTTCATGACTTCGGAAAACATAGCATCTTCTATATTGTTAATTAGTTTCTTGGTTGTGTAAAGAATAATTTTAGGTGGCATAGAAAAGATATTAGAAAGAACTCATGTTGGGATTATGGCTCAGTGGTAGAATACTTGGTTATCATGTGCAAGACTCTAGCTTTAATACACAGTATTGGGAATAAGAAAAAAGAAATCCCACTTTATCTCACATTATATGCAAAAATTAATTCTCAAAGACCTAAATCTAAGAGAAAAAAAACTATAAAACTTGGTGTGTCAGTCCTGAGGCTTGAACTCAGTGCTTGGGCACTATTCCTGAACTTTTGTGCTAAAAGCTAGTGCTTTACCATGCTTGAGTTCCACTTGTGGCTAGCTTTTTGGAGGTTAACTAGAAGTAAGAGTGGGCACTGACTTTGCTGCCTAGGCTGACTTCAAATTGTGATCCTCAGATTTCAGCCTCCTGAGTAGAAATGATTGCAATCGTAAGCAGAAAGCACAGGACTGCCTCTGTGTGACAGGTTTGGATTGCTCCTTGGACTCTAACATCAAAAGTACAAGCAACAGAAGAGGAAAAAAACAAGAAGGTTCAATTTCATCCAATTTAAGAACTTTTGTGTTTCAGAGGACACTATCAACAACAACAAAAAAAGGGAACTCAGACAAAATTCTTGCATATTATGTACTGGATAAATAGATCTTAAATCTAGAGTATATTAAAAAAAACTTGCAACTCAACAAAAAAAATAAACTCGTTTGAAAATGAGAAAAGACAATTATGAGAGGACTAGGAGTATAGCTCAAGTGGTAGAATACTTGCCTAGTAATTACTGCCCTGAGTTAAATCTCCAGTACTGCAAAATAAACACAAAAATGAGCTTATCTATCTATCTATCTATCTATCTATCTATCTATCTATCTATCTATCTATCTATCTATTTTGGGGGGAGGGGTCCAGTCATGGGGCCTGAACTCGGCCTGTGCGCTGTCCCTCAGCTCTTCAGCTCAAGGCTAGCGCTCTACCACTTGAGCCACACACCACTTCAGGCTTTTTTCTTTTTGCTTATGTGGTGCTGAGGAATCAAACCCAGGGCCTCATGCATGCAAGGCAAGCGCTCTACCACTGAGCCACCTTCCTAGCCCCTCTATCTATATTTTTGGCAGTCCTAGGGTTTCAAAGTCAGGGTAAGAACTTTTACTATTTGAACCATGCCTCCAGCCCAATCATTGCTTTTTTTTTGGGGGGGGGGTCCGGTCATGGGACCTGAACTCTGGGCCTGGATGCTGTCCCTCAGCTCTTCAGCTCAAGTCTAGCACTCTACCACTTGAGCCACAGCGCCACCCCCGGCTTTTTTTGTTTTGCTTATGTGGTGCTGAGAAATCGAACCCAGGGCCTCAGGCATGCAAGGCAAGTGCTCTACCACTGAGCCACCTTCCCAGCCCCCAATCATTGCTTTTATTATTAGTTTCTATTTCATTTTTTCATAGATGTTTGCTGTTTTTGTTTAGTGAAATCGTAAAAGAAAATGAAATCCCTTAAATAAAGTGCTTATTTGACAAAATTAAACTCTGAGGGGAGTCAAAGACCACCCCTACTCCTCTAAGCAGAGGTATCAGAAGGTACCCCTACCTCTAATGTGACTTGTCTTGGATTGGAGGCGATTCTGTGGGCTGCCCTCTGCTGTGTTCTCCACAGGGCTGAGTGAGTGGCAGTAGGTGGTCACTGGACCCCACGGAGGGCTTGGTGTCTGGGAGACCTGCTGTAGACACTTGTCCAGGTAGGAGAGTCTAGGAAGGGGTGAAAAGGCTGACGTGGCTACTAAGCCTTCTGTAACCCACATCTCTGCTCATCCACCCACTAACTTACATAAGTGGCTTGTCCTGATAGAAGAGGCGAGGAGAGAATTCTGAAAGGAGTTCCAGGAATGCCAGATTGGGGGGTTCCCCGGAGGAGCCAGCTGGAGGAAGCTCAGACAAGGAGAACTTGATGCCTTCCCTTGGTTGGGCACAATTAATTCATTCTGAAATTCCCTCTTGTCAACCAAAGCATACCCACCACCACAAGACTACTGCTTTTCCACATAACCCCCTCTCCAGGACTCAACTCCCCACCCTCCCTGTACTGGGCCTCCAACCAGCACTTCCTCACTTGTGAAGCTTGACCACAACATCTCGGTTTTGAATCTGGTGGGGTCCAAAGCTCAAGGCAAACCTCCGGGCGAGGTCTCTCATCTCCATGAAGGCTGGCTGCTCACTCAGGCCCTGGGACCCCTGCTCCTGCAGCAATTCTGTGTACAGCTGTGTCAGGAAGACATAGCATGATTGGGAAAGAAAGAACAACATAGCTCTAAGGAAGAAAAACAGTCTCTCCTCTGCCCAAAAATCCCATGAGGCTTAGGAGGGCATCTACTACTTTTGCTCTATTTTTAATCCCAGGACACCACTTCAGTCTCTGACCCCTGTAGCAGAGGTTTCAGCCCTGCTCTGTAACAATAAATAAATAAATAAGCCTGGCAACTAAAGGAGGCTGTGAGAGAATAAACTAAAAATTGAGGAATTCCCTGTTGCTTTATTGTTGGTCCTCCTACATCTTAACAGACAATTGGGCTGGGGTAGAAACTGCCCAGTCAGAAACTTTTTCTCTCCTTCCTTCTTTTTTTCTTTCTGCTGGTCTTATGGCTTGAATTCAGGGCCTGGGCAATGTCCCTTACCCTCTTTGTACTAAAGGTTTACATTCTACCACTTGAGCAATAACACCACTTCGGGCCTTTTCTGAGTTTATTGGAGGTAAGAGTCTCACAGACTTTTCTGCCCAGGCTGGCTTTTAATGGTGATCCTCAGATCTCAGCCTCCTGAGTATCCAGGATTACAGGTGTGAGCCACTGATACCTGGTTTCAGAAACATTTTTTAAGGGACTTCAAGGCAAGAAAGAACCTGTCATGTGAAGAGAGAATCAAAATAAGAAGGTTCCTGCTCTCAAAGATCTCATGGTCTAAGCGGCTGACGGGAGAGTGGTGGGGACCTTGGAGAGGATGTCACAGGTGTAAGGCCCTCTTTAGGGAGCACCTGCTTGAGGCTTAGCAGCAGGATTCGGGAACAATGACTTCGGTCAATCTGCCTTGCTCTTGTCAATGTTTCCTTTATAATGTCACCATAGTCCCTGTAGAACTGAAGAAGAGGAAACAGGAAGGAAGAAAATGTTTAAACACAGGTTAAAAAAACTTCCTCTTTGATTTGTTTACATCCCTGACCATGTCTATTTCCTAAAGAGCCTTAGATAAACACGAATAAGCATAAAACAACACCAACTAGATAGACCTCTTCTCTAATGGGAACAGAACTCAAAAGAAATCAAGACTTTAGGTGAAAACCCAAAGAAAATAATTTTACCTGAGCCCAATTCCTGAGTCAGCCTGCCAGCACCCACTATCACATAGCACTACAACCTATATGAGCACCTCTTCCCCCCAAAGACAGAATCCACAGAGCAGAAGCTTCTCTGTGCTGTTTCCTGCCTGGCAGGCCTAGTACACAAGGTGCTCAGTAAACATAAGTGGTACAGATGAGGCTGAGATGCTAAGCTACACATCTAGGTATCTTGTGAGGAATGGCTAAGAGCCCAAAGAGCTCCCTTCCCATAGCTTAGTACGCTCCTTCCCCTTTCCACAGCTTAGCATGCTCCCTTCTTAGGTAAAAGCTAGGCCCATGTAGTAAAGGTAGTAAATAATCAACCAGTAAATAATCAGCCATCAATCCCCTTTACCTTCAGATGGCACTTCTCTGGGGAAGCTACCACCATATAATGCAACAAGAGCCCTTCAGTGACCTTCAGGTCTGGGCAGTTGCAGGGCCCCTTATCTACTATTTAGTCCGCCATGATAAAGCCCCTGGCCCATACATCCATACCAGGGTCTCCACCTCCTAGCCCCTTCTAGCCCCTCTGAAACCTCCAGGTTATATAGGTCACCTCAGACAATAGGCAGTGCTTCTTCTCACTTCTCCCTTGTGAAAAGGGGTCTTGCCAGCCCCCTTTCCCAGCAATAAACCTTTCTTTGTTCTCTGTACCTGGATGTGTGCGTGGCTTTCTAGCAAAGTCCCAATAATCTAACAGATCCCTTCTCTATTCTTTTTTTCCTTCTTACATCATCCCATCCCATAAACTCAGTTTGGAGAAAAAATAGAGAGAAAGAGGAAAAGAAGAAGGTATTTCCCTTCCAATTTTCACACAATGATCTACTGTCTAAATCTCTTTCCCTATCTATCTATCCATCCAACCCTTTTGGTGGTACTGGGGACTGAACTACATGATACCCTCATAGTCCTGCCCTCCTTTTCCTTCCTTTCTACAATGCTGTGGTGTTTGACGCCAGATTGTGCTCAACTTGGCGTCCTCTTCTCAGTGTCTGTAGGGCCTCACTATACCTTGTGGTAGTGTTTGAAAACATCTGAGGCTGCATCCAGTTCTAGCACTCCATAGAGCAGTAGTTTGCAAAACCCAGAGAGGAGGCGGCGCCGGTGGTGCAGCTGCTCTATTTGTTCATCATCCTCGAAGTAGGAGTGACCTGCCATCAACAGCAGAACCAATCACAAGCTTAGGCCTATTGCCTTTAATACCTGAGCCCAACCCAGCCCCAAATCCTGCCTAAGTCCCCAGGTATAGAGTTCCTATACCACTGCTCATGTCTTCAGACTGGAGGAAGACATGGTCCATGAGAAAGCTGGCTAGCTCAGACTGGAGAGCAGCTTCTGGAGAAAACACAAGGGGCTGAAGGAACTCTCGTCCCTCTACAGTCATCTGAGGACTGAAGATGATAAGCAGATCACTTAACACAATAAAAGCCTGTTGGAGGTAATAACAAAAAAAAAAGGCTGATTAAAGAAACAGAATATTTACCAAGATTAGACTCACACAGCTAATGTCCCTACAGAATGGTGTCTCCTCAGACAATATCCTCCCTGCTCCCACCTTCTCCTGTATCTTCGGATCCACATCAGAGAGGCAGCTCTGACAGAGTTCGCAGAAGGCCGTCATCCTGTCCTTCAGACTCAACAGCTGATTCTATGGAGACAGTAGCTTGTGGGAGGAATGAAGACTTGGGCATTGAATATCTGTTCCCCTCCTTTAAACCTAGCCTCACCTTAGAAGCAGCTGACTCAATGAAGTGGGCTACTGTCCATAGAATGGAAAAATATACAAGAGTCAAGGCTGGCTGGACGACCTGCAACCATGAAATGTCAGCAAAATGAGGTTTGAGGCAAGTGGCAAAAGCATGCAAGGGAGAGGAATGGGGAGATCTGGTATACATACACACAAAACAATAAGGAAGGGAGAAAATGTGATAGGGAAACCAACTCTTTTTCTAGAAGAGGGGGGAAAAAACCCTGACATTTCAAAGAACTAATATTCCAGACAATCTTTAGAGGCTTCTATATAAACAGAAATGTTGACATCTCCCTAATTTAGTCACCATTTCCTAGAATCCCTCAATATTCTCCTAGACTCTAAGGAGCCCAAGAGGATGGCTGTATTCAATACTCAAGCACCGGGAACCTTCTGAAAGAGGAATGAAAAGAGAGAGCCCACCTGGTCTTCCTGTGTGTTCACTCCACACATTGGGTCTGGGTCTGGGTCTAGCTAGGAGAGAATGCCATCCAGAACACAGCTTTAAAGAGTGCCTTCTTAGGGTCCACATCTCCACCCATCTACCTGCCTGGTGAGGAACATCTCCTGTATCAACAGCCTTTCGGAGGAGTCTGCAGCATGGCTCATAGAGCTCCCATCGAGTCAGGTCATGAGCACTTTATGGCAAGAGAGAGAGACACTATGGTCAAATAGAATGAAGAAACCAACTACCCAGACACCAGCAGAAGTGGGATTGAAGGAGCAGTGATGCTTACGTGTAGAAGGCAGAAAGACGCTTCATTGTGGTTGCCAGACTGTATATCTCGTCTTCATCAAGGAAGGATGACTGAAAGAGAAGACTCACAGAAGGATTTGCCCAGGAACTCACTTATCCATCTTCCTGATTTGGGGGCCCTCTCCTATCTGATTCAAAGTGTCCTGCCATTTACTCCACTCCTACCTGCAGCAGCTCATTGAGATCCTGCTTGAAGTGGCCAGTGAGCAGTTCCATTAGTTGGCTAAGGGTGAAGTCCACACGGTTGAAAAAGGTGAACTCAGGCTTGCGAAGCAGATGGAGGGCGTGTGCACCAGCCTCTAGTACTGCTGGATCCACGTGCTTTACTACCACCTCCTGAAGTTGCTGCAGAAGCAGTTCCAGGTGCTGAGAGGGAAAAGGGCAGGAGAAGTCAGTGTGGTGGGACAAAGGCTGAGCAGGGAAGAAAAAGGGTTGCAAGCAGTAACTCCAAGGATAAGATGCCTAAAAAGGGAAAGGCTTATGGATTCTAGTCCTACCAGGGGAGTAGTGAGGTATAGAAAACAGATCTTACTGCCTGCTCACCTTCTCTAAGCGCCCAGTACAGTAGATACTGAGGTCAAAGTAGTCGAGAAGCTGGAGTAGGGGAGCAACTTTCTCTGCATCTGCTGAGAACTGTGGTGGTAGAAGAAGAGCCCTGTCTGTTAACAGGCTATCCCTCCCCCATCCCTGCATGGGGGTTGTACCCTTACCTCCACACCCCCAGGCCAGATGGAAAAGTGGTACCTTTGTCAGGAGCTGGGGTAGCAAGGGAATGAGCTGCTCTGATAGCTTTGCCTTGTCATTGGCTTGGAGCTTACGTTCCTTAGCAGTTAGGCCCTGGAATTAGGGGAAAGCAAGTGTGGACAAATATGGCCCAGCCAGTGTCTGCATGTCTTTCTGCCTCATTGACTCCTTCTCTACCCAGAGAGGAAAAGAGGATGCAGCAACTTCCTTTGGAGTTCCTTTTTCTGGAGATGGGAATCTTAAGAGGTTGCAGAAGCTAGCTAGAATGACACCTAATATCTATCTGGCATCAGTACTACTCATATATTGCCTAACCCAACTCTTATACCATACCTTTTTCCCAGTGACTCGTCCTACAGGAGGCTGAATCTCTGCAGCTTGCCGGGCACTGGACACAAGGATTTCTATCAGTGTCCTCTCCTCTACATTGCTCAAGTCTGGGTTGGCAGAAGGATCAAAAAGAGAAATACAATTACCTACCTCCCACCTCCAAGTCTCCCTTGGCACATACATACCACTCTACTGCTTTTTAGGTCAGGTAAAAAAATCTTTCCCAGGGCTGGGAATGTAGCTTAATGGTAGAGTGCTTGCCTAGCATGCATGAAGCCCTGGGTTCCATTCTTCAGCACCACATCAACAAAAAAAGTCAGAAGTGGTGCTGTGGCGCAAGTGGTAAAGTGCTAGCCTTGAGCAAAAAAAGCTAAGCAACAGTGCCCAATCCCTGAGTTCAAGACCCAGGACTAGCAAAAAAAATATTTCCCAGTTTTATAACAGGAGGTGCAGAGTGCCTATCCCCAGTTACCACATGACACGCACTCTGGTCCTTCTCCAGTAGCATGCCTGCCAGATTCTCCCAGTCCTTCAGCCGAAACCCTGCACAGTCCCATAGGCTGTCCACTAAGTAAGCAGCATGTTCATGGAGCTGGAGGAGAAGAAGCACAGTGAGTGAGTTACTGATGCCACATGAAACTGCTCCAGGAAGTGATTGCTGATAATCACATCGCTCGCCTTGTTCTCTACTTCCATGTCTTAGGCACAACAGCCATGTATCTCCATTACCTCACTCTTCATGAAGAAGACCATCAGAAGGTAGAAAAATCTCCTCTGGGCATGTAGACTCCGGTATCGCTCCTGCTCTCTTCTACCCCCCACTCTTGCCTCACTCTCAGGACAGAGGAGCCTGTGAAATGGATACATGGGGAGAGTAGTATGGAAGGCATGAGGAAGCAGTAATCACTATGGAGGGAAAGATGGGCCCAAGGAGAGGACAAAGGGATAAGGGAAGTCCACAGGGTTGAGAAAGTAAAGGAGACACCAACAGAGATTTCAGTATGTTTAAGGAGTCCTCAGGCAGAGCAGCAGTGGACAAGAGGGAGAGAAACAATACAACACAGTAAGACCCCTACTCACTTCCAATACAGAAATTCTCCTGCAGCAGAGGACAGGACCCGGTTGGAAGCATACACGATGGGGTAAACGATCTCACAGTCTGCATTAGTCAGAACTCCCTCTGTGTTCCTGTGAACAGAAAAGGAGCATTGATGTGGCTATGGACTCTGCCCTCTCACAATCAGTTAGAAACAAAACTATGCCAAAACAATGAGGATATGACTCAGAACTTTTAAATAAAAAGTGGGAGACAGAAGAGTATGGACTTAAAGAAGATAGGAAAGTTCTCCCTTTGTCCTGAAACTCAGGAATCATCTGTCTTCCAATCTGCAAATAAGGAATTCAATCTATGACAGATGGAGACAGGGCTCTGGAAGGAACCTGTCTGATGTCAGAAAGGTTCACCTGGGTTGCCAACTTCCACTTCCCAGGACTCACTTCAGGATAACAGTCAGAAGCCTGATGGCCTCCACTGCCACATCGTACTCTTTGTCCATGGCCATGGCCACCATTCGGTCCTGTTGGGAAGAAAACAATGCCCAGTATCTCACTGCACATTCTAAAGTATGGCATTCTCTTAGTATTTAAAAATTCCTAAAGATAAAATACAAGAGTAGATGATAGAGGGACTGGGAAGGTGGCTCAGTGGTAGAGCGCTTGCCTTGCATGCATGAGGCCCTGGGTTCAATTCTTCAGCACCACATAAGCAAAAAGAAAAAAAGCCAGGAAGTGGCGCTGTGGCTCAAGTGGTAGAGCGCTAGCCTTAAGCTGAAGAGCTGAGGGACAGCGCAGGCCCAGAGTTCAGGCCCTATGACCGGACCCCCCCCCCAAAAAAAAAAAAGAGTAGATGATAGAATAGGAATGTCATAACAGGGAGAGAAACCTGAGGTGGGGAAATGTGAATATATCACAGCCAAGGTCAATCCTGGGAGTGTTGTTCTCGTCATACCTTAAAGCGACTGGTAAAGAGCTCTAGACGTGCAATCAGCTCCCGGTTGCTGTACAACCCTTTTAGAGCCTTCAGGCACTTTAGACGCACTTCCCCTTGCTGTTGAAGAGGAACAAATGGGAAGAGAAACAAAGCTGACCATTTACTTCTGTTAAGCCCTTCATAGCTTCTTCAATTTGGACCTAGGTACACTTGAAGGTGAGGATTCTGAGATGTAAGAAGACATTGAGGGCTGGGAAGGTGGCTCAGTGGTAGAGCGCTTGCCTTGCATGCCCGAGGCCCTAGGTTCAATTCCTCAGCACCACATAAGCAAAAAGAAAAAAGCTGGAAGTGGCGCTGTGGCTCTAGTGGTAGAGAGCGAGCCTTGAGCTGAAGAGCTGAGGGATAGCGCCCAGGCCCAGAATTCAGGCCCCACGACCGGACCCAAAAAAAAAAAAAAAAAAAAGACATTGAACAGCTTTGTGTATTCAAAACACAAAGGAGTCATAGAAGACTTAAGCAATTATGACAGAAACAATTCTGAGGCTACCTTCCTGTACTTGTGCTATCAATCCATCAACAACTTGTTTCCTTTTTCATAGGGAAAGTCTTCCTGATACATCAGGTGTGAAAGCATTTCATCTCCTGGATATAACTTCCTTTCTTCTACCTTATGCCACCTCCTCAACACTGGGACAATCACAAGATTCAGTGCCTTGACAGGTTGATATTGGCTTACTAGGTGAAATGCCTAAATGACATGACTAGAAGAAGCTTAAGTGTTCTGGGACAGGAAGAGGAGAAAGGGGACAGTGAGGAGACCAACTTGACCCTACCTTATCATGCAAGGTCCAGCCAATGTATTTTAAATAGCTGTCCGTGAGGAAAGAGGTGTTGTAGGTTTGCATCCAACACCCAAGCTCCTCCATGCAGATAGCACGGATCTCAGGAAGGATGTCCCTAGATGGACAGATATATCAACTCATTACCTCCTCTCCTATCTCACTATCGACAGCCCTCTCAAATACCAGGTCAATGCTTTTCATTTCCCCCTCTCAATGCCAACACAAAATGTAGAACATAAGATACACAAAATACATGAAAGTAAACCTTTCTGTAGGATCTCTGAGATAGGTGAACCAGTCCTATACAAACTTGTCCTCCACTCCCCCCACCACACCACCACTGCTTTTTAACGTTCACACTAGGACTTGAACTCAGAGCCTTTTCATTCAAGGCTAGCACTCTACTATAGGAGCCACAGTTCCACTTCTGGCTTTTGGTGGTTAATTGGAGACAAGAATCATGGACTTTCCTACCTGAGCTGGCTTCTAAAGAACCTCAGATCTTAGCCTCCTGAAGAGCTAGTATTATAGGCATGAACCACTGACACCTGGACTCCATACTTCTTTAAAAACCCAATTTTGAAAGTTCATTTAACAAGTAGCTAAGTTGTCTATGTGCATGTGTGTGCTTTCATTCTACTTCAAGCAAAGAAGAAATCAAGTGAAGGGGCTGAGGAAAGCAGACTTCAAAATGAGAAACTACTGTAAATATTCTTCTTTAGGACAGAGTAAAACCACAGGCTGGGCTAGAAAAAGGCTTGGTAAGTTTCATACATGCCTCTGAAAAGCCACTTTTTCATTTTTTGTGCTTATCTTTTCATGTCTCCAATCACAGAATGATGGAAGGCTTGATCAGGTTTTGGGCAAAGTTAGAGCAAAATATCCTACAATGCCTTATCCTCTTATTTTCTCTCCACAAAGAGTTTATAAGATCCTTTGTAGGTTAAGATAAATCAAACCTTACTAATTTGAAACATTTTTAGTTTTTATTTCAGCTATATTAATTCTGGGATAAACCACATAACTGATGGTTGGAAAAGGGCCTTATCATTTCTATAGATGCCATAACCAAGAAGCTTTAGTAAGAGGAGAAGCCCATGAGCTCACCTGTATCGATGGATAAAGACACCCCTGAAGATGGCATTCATCATTCCCTCTATCTCCTCTTGATGTTCATGGAGCTGAAGGACAAGAAGAAACAAGTCAATTCACCTTTCTTGTACCTCCAAAATGTAAGGCCACAAAGATATAGAAAAGAGCAACTTCCATACACTTTCTACTATTAGAAAACATAGAGTGAACACTTGGTCTCTTCTCCGATGTTCTCTTTAAAATTTTCTAATTCTAGGGCTGGGAAGGTGGCTCAGTGGTAGAGCGCTTGCCTTGCATGCATGAGGCCCTGGGTTCAATTCCTCAGCACCACATAAGCAAAAAGAAAAAAAGCCGGAATTGGTGCTGTGGCTCAAGTGGTAGAGAGCTAGCCTTGAGCTAAAGAGCTGAGGGACAGCACCCAGGCCCAGAGTTCAGGCCCCATGACTGGACCCCCCCCCCCCCCAAAATAAATTTCTAATTCTAGACAAAGCAGGATACTCAATGTCTCAGAGGTTTATTTCTGTTTGGTAGAATATAATATCCACTGTGCACTTAGTCCATTCAGAAGCCCTGATACTTATATTTATATTTTTTCTTTGCAGTTCTTTGTAGTTGCCTGGCTTGCTTGCTCAGTTGGCATTCTATCACCTGAGTTATAGTTCCAGGTCAGGTTATTTTGGATATGGAGTCTTGTGGACTTTTCTGCCCCAACTAGCCTCAAACCACAATCCCCTGTATCTTAGCCTCCTGAGTAACTAGGATTGTAGATTTGAGCCCTTGCACAGATAAATGTTTTTTGGTTATTTGTCACTGGAAAAATAAACTTGCAATAAATTCAGTTTGATAGAAGTAGAATCAGCAAGGAAATGGCACTATGGTTCAAGTGGTAAGAGCATACTAGCCTTGAGCAATAAAGCTCAGGGACAGCATCCAGGTCCTGAGTTCAAGCCCTAGGACCAGCACAAGAAGCAGAACCATACATAAAAAAAGAGAAAAAAATAAAACAGAAGTTCTCAACTAGACAATTTATCGATGTCTGAAGATAATTTTCACTGTCCCAACTAGGGGGGCAGCAGGGTACTACTGTTACCCAGTAGACAGAGGCCAGGGATACTGCTAAATATTTTACAAAGACAGAACCGCTCCCAAGTCAATAGTGCCACTGCTGAAAACCCTAGTTTGAAGAATGATACCGAGGAGGCAGAAATAATAAGGAGAAAAGGATAACCCTAGAGACTTAGGAGTCTGAGAACTGAGGACCACATTTCTAAGGCACCCAAGAAGACTAATTCAAGAGACTCTTATCTCCAATTAACTAGCAAAAACAAACAAAAAGCCAACAGAAATGGAGGCATGACTCAAGTGGTAGATCACCAGCCATGAGTGAAAAAGTCAAATGAAAGCACAAAAAACCTGAGTTCAAGCCCTAGTACCAGTTTCAATCAAAAAATGTCTCATGAAAGCTCATGTTAAAAGCTGGGCTGCCAGCTAATAAGACTTTCAAGAGGTGACCAGATCATGATGACTCTAGCTTCAATGATGAATTAATCTACTGATGAACTTATACCTGAATGAGCTATTAGGTAGTGGGGCATACTGAGAAGAAGTAGATTATTGGGGGGATCTTTGAAGGGTGAATCTTATCACTGGACCTTTCCCTTCCTGCATCACGGCTGTGCTATGAGGTGAATAACTCTTGATTTATCACAGACTCTTAGCATGATTTTTTTTCTGGCAGTACTGGGGATTAAACTGTAAGTACTCTACCCTCCATGAACAACGTAATGGATCAATGGACTTGAACTTAAGACTTCTGAAACTGCAAACCAAAATAAATCCTCTTCACTTTAGACTACCTTCAAGTGTTCGTCAAAGTGACAAAAAAAATCTTACTAACATTGACACTTAAAATATACCATACTGTGCAATTACTCATCTGATTTAAACAGATAAATAGGCAAAATTACCACCACCACCCTTTATTTGTGCCAGTCATGGAGCTTGAACTCAGGGACTGGGTGCTATCATTGAACTTTTTTGCTCAAGGCTAGTGCTCTACTACTTGAGCTTTTTGGTGAAAAACTGGAAATAAGAGTCTCATCGATCTTCCTGCCAGCTAGCTTTGAACCAACGATTCTCAGATCTTAGTCTCCTTAGTAGCTAGTAACTGGTGCCCAGCACTTTCCATTTCTTCATGACATCACCTTCCTTGTCAGTGGTTGGCTTTCAGTAATCCTGTGATAACTTCCACACTGCACACTTAACATATTGGTCAAAAATGAACTCTTTGTATGACATTCAGGTACTGCATATAAACAATGCTGACAATGAATGCAAATGGAAGCTGAACTAAGTGGAGGAACAAAAAACTCAAAAATCAAACATGATTTCTTTTGGGTGATATTGGGATTTGACCTCGGGGTCTCATGCTTGCTAGTCAGGTGCTCTACCACTTAAACCACTCTGCTTGCCCTGGACATAATTTCTGAACATATAATGAGCTCTGACAGACTGGTCTAATAAGCTATTGCCAAACTCTCTAATTCCTTATCTGAAAGACTGCGAGAGGCCTATTCTTACCGAGAAAAATACTGAGGTGGTCTGCAACAGCAGAAGATGGAAGCTGGGAAGAAAAAAGAGAGGGAGTAAAAGAAGGAGGGAGGGAGAGAGGAAGGGAAGGAAGAGGTAGAAAACACTCTTTCCTCACCTCTTTGCGTTTCTTTTGCAGGCTCTCCAGCCGCTCAGGAGCCCTCTGCTCTGGCCTCTTGTTTCTTTCAGCTTCATACTGCCGCTGATTGTTGTCTCTGTGCAAACTCAGTTGGAGGGCAACTTTTACTAAAGAGGTCATCAGCTTCATAGCTTTGAGTCAATAAAAAATCAAGACAACAATTATATGTCAAAGAGAGCATGAGTTCAAAAAGAGAAGGTAGGGCAGTGAAGGTGGCTCGGTCAGTGGTAGAGTGCTTGCCTTGCATGCATGAGGCCCTGGGTTCAATTGCTCAGCACCACATAAGGAGAAAAAGCTCAAGGGGTAGAGCTCTAGCCTTGAAATGAAGAGCTCAGGGACAGTGCCCAGGCCCAGAGTTCAGGCCCCACAACTGACAACAAACAAACAAACAAACAAAAGAGAAGGTAAAAAGGCAAAGACATTGAAGGGTTAAAGTAGGGTGATTCTAAAGGCTTAAAACTACTGCCCTAGAGTAGACTTTCCCTTTTTTTTTTTTTTTTGTCAGTCATGGGGCTTGAACTCAGGGCCTGGGCACTGTCCCAGAGCTCTTTTTCTCAAGGCTAGCACTCTATCACTTTGGGCCACAGCGCCACTTCCAGTTTTCTGGTAGTAAATTGTAGGTAAAGAGTTTCATGGACTTCCCTGCTTGGGCTGGCTTTGAACCATGATCCTCAAATCTCAGCCTCCTGAGTAGCTAGGATTACAGGCATAAGCCATAGCACTAGGCTTTCCCTCTTCATTCTTTTGGCCTTTTTTTAACCCCCAGCATATGTACAGGGGTGAGCTATAAGACATTAAGGCTAGAAAGTTATATAGTTCTTTTCATGTGTTCAATAGTGAGAAATGCATAGAAGTTTGAAATAACAGTGGCAAGATATTAAAATAAAGAGCTAAGATATAGGTATGAAAAAAAGAGCCAGAACCAGAGAAAAAAAATTCAATGGAACCCTCCTCCCCCAAAGATCCCACAGTGCAACAAGTGCTTACCAGCCAAGGTGCTAGTGTGACGGAAGGCGCGGACCTGAGAGTCTGAGAAGCCAGTGAGCAGGGAGATGAGCTCATCCATAGGAAAACTGTCATAGAGGAGGCTGTACTGGCATTGACAGACCAATGTCTTTATAAATTCACAGAAGCTTCCCTGGAACTTCTTCCAGGATGGCCCAGGAGCTGTCAAGGGATATTCCCCTGAATCCTACAAAAAAATTGTTTAAAAGAAAAAAAGTTATTATCAGATCCATGAAGCCATAGGCACTTAAAAGTGAAAACCTTATTTAAGTGCTAGAAAGCCTGCCTAGAAAGCCCAGGGCAAACCTCAATACCAACAAAACAAACAAACCCAACCAATAATATAGTAAAAATGGTATTTCCAATATATTTGATTTCTGTTATTCTCCCCAACTCCAGATTATCTGATTTTACCACATAATTTTTTGGGTATCTTTTAGACCCAAGAGATTAGGCACTTCCTTCTAAAAAGCTACCACATTTCCCAGAATCAGAAAGAAGATATTGGCCAAGAGAATCCTGATCATCTTCTCCACCTCATTAAACTGTTCAGTCAAGTGCTGGATGATCTCTGAGTTGGACATCTTCTTAAACATCTCAGGGGTCACAGAGCCTGAATAATAAATAAAATGAGGTACTTTAAAGGAAGACACTAGGACACTGGAATAATTCACAGATCTATCTGACCTAGGAAACATAGAAAAAAGCTTAGGTGAAGAATCCTAATCAAAAGCCTGTCTCTATCAAATTCTGTACATGCCATGAAATCACCTTTTTAGAAAATGCAAAGACAGGGTGGGGAATGTGGCTTAGTGGTAGAGTGCTTGCCTTGCATGCATGAAGCCCTGGGTTCAATTCCTCAGTACCACATAAACAGAAAGAGCCAGAAGTGGCACTGTGGCTCAAGTGGTAAAGTGCTAGCCTTGAGCAAAAGAAGCTCAGGGACAGTGCCCAGGATTCAAGTTCAAGCCCCAAGTTCAAGCCCCAGGACTGGCAAAAAAAAAGAAAAGAAAGGAAGGAAGAAAGAAAGAGAAAGAAAGAGAGAGAGAAAGAGAGAGAAAAGAAAGAAAAAGGAAGGAAGGAAGGAAGGAAGGGAAGGAAGGAGGGTAGGAGGGAAGGAAGGAAAGGAAGGAAGGAGGGAAGGAAGGAAAGGAGGGAAGGAGGGAAGGAGGGAAGGAAGGAAGGAAGGAAGGAAGGAAATGTAGAGATTACATAATGGCTTTTACAAGACCCCAAATTTAAAAAATAATAATAATAAAGAAAAGATAGAAAAAAGACTAGGCCAGATTCTTTGATGGTACTGGGGTTAAAAGTCAGAGTCTCCCACTTGCTGGAATTGAGCCACACCTTCAGCCCTTTTTGCCCTGGTTACTTCTGAGGTAGGATTTTGTGTTTTTTGCCTGAGCTGGGTTGGACTATGATCTTTCTATTTACACTTTCCAATAGCTGGGATGATAGGTAACCGCTACATCCAGATTTTGCTGTTTGAAATGAGGTCTCAAGAACCTTTTGCCTGGGCTGAACCATTATCCTCTTGATATCAGCTTTCTGAGGAGCTAGGATTATAGGCATGAGTTACTACTATATACAATTTTTTTGGTGCTGGTCCTGGGGCTTGAACTCAGGGCCTGAGCACTGTCCTTGAGCTTCTTTTGCTCAAGGCTAGCACTTCACTACATAAGCCACAATTCCACTTCCAACTTTTTGGTGATTAATTAAAGATAATGGCATCACAGACTTTCTGCCTGGGCTGGCTTCAAACCACAATCCTCAGATCTTTGCCTCCTGAGTAGCTAGGATTACAGGCATGAGCCACTGCTGCCTGGCATTTTTTTTTTTTTTTGCTGTTTTGTTTTTTGAAACTGGATTTTGCTAAATAGCCTAGTTAGCTAATGGGCTTGCCTAAAGCTATGTACTCCAGGTTGGCCTCAAACTTGTGATCTTCCCTGCCTTGCCTTCCCAGTGCCAGGATTAGACATATGCATACCTCAGATGCTGTATAATACAACTTGATATTATCTACCCTAATAAAGCCATGACATGACTTAGATCTGGGGGCTCTACAATTTCAGAAGTTACTAAGAAATAACAAAAAAGTAGGAGGCTATTTCATCTATAAAGATTAAAAGGCATCTGATAGCATACTTCAACTTCAAGTTTGTCAACTTCCATTATCATTACAATAAGCATAATTATTTTCCCTCCAAGAGCTCTTACCTCAAGAGAGTTCCTATATAGTTCCCTACTGGGTTAAATTATTTACTCATCACAAATGTAGTAAAATAAGTAAAAATCCTCTCTATTTTATTTTCTTCTTCAATATAGAAAATGTCTAATCCTGTTCACCTAAATGGAGGTAACCTTTTATAACATGAATATAAGACTGGATATTAGAAAAGGATAGGAAATTACCTTTACATCCACAGGATCGGACGAAAAAGTTAATGAGCTCCAAGAACCCCGCATTCTCATCTTGCTTGTAGTTATCCAGCCACTCATCCACCAAAGACTAGGGGGAAATGTAGATGATTTCTGGTAGTATAACAAGGAACAGAAATCCTGTTTCATCTTCTCAACTGAAGTATTTGAACTTCTGATTAAAACATGTAAATATCTTTTAAAACGTATTAGTGAAATAGAGTGAAAGACAGAATTCTATATGGGCTGAAAATGAGATGAAGGCAGCAATCCTGACAGGTTAGAAGTTGACTTTTGCCCTGAGGTTTGATTAAACCCAGGGATCCTGACTGTATGTCCAGACAGCATGGGGTACACAGCACAGGAGACTAAGCCTGTCTTTCTAACAAAAATAGTCCAAGAGGAGGCTCCATATAGAGCTGGGTCTTACAAGGTCACATCTTTATGAAAGCAAAGAATGAAAAATAAATTCATAGGGCAGAAGGGGATAGCAAAAAAGAACTCTCTCTTGAGAAGATAACCATCCTTAGCAACTTCAGGCCTGGATTTGAAATCCAATTTCACATTACCTATTTTTTCAGAATACTCTCAACTAGAGATTTTATGGAAATGATTCTTTAGTATTTCCATTTAACTGTCATAAGCATTCAGGTTCAATTATTTAAAACCCACCTTTGACTCAGGACCCAATAGATAGCTCCAGGGAAAATATTCATTGAATAGAGTGACAGTAAAAATCTAGTAAAACATATAGACAAGGCACTGACAGTAATAATTAGAAGAGACAGAAAAATATATTCAAGTCTTTGGACACTAATGTTATTGATTAAACAAATGATTATGTTTATATTATTATTAAAGAAATAAAAGAGAGAGGGACATTGTTCAAAAAGAAATGTACCCTTGCTGGACACTGGCTCACACCTGTAATCCTAGCTACTCAAGAGGCCAGATCTGAGGATTGCAGTTCAAAAGCCAGCCAGGCCAGGAAAGTCTGTTACGACTCTTATCTCCAACTAAGCACCAGAAAGCCGAAAGTGGAGCTGTGGCTCAAAGTTGTAAAGCACTAGCTTTGAGCAGAAAAGCTCAGTGACAGCAAACAGGCCCTGAGTTCAAGCCCCTTGTGTGATTTTTAAAAAATTGAAAATGGACCAAACTTTGTATAAGTGCAAAGTATAAAATTTAAAACTTTAACAAATGAATTAAAAGCAGATTGGACACAGAGAACAGAAGATAAGTGAACTAGGAGTAAGAGAAAATATTCAAAATGTAGTTCAGAGAGACTAAGAGATGGAAATAGTTGCTCTGAGACATGAAGACAAGTGCATTCTAATAATGCCTAACTGAATTCCAGAAGATAATAAAACTAAGACAAGGTAATATTTGAAAAGATTTTTTCACACCTGTTCCAAGACAACAATACTCAAAGCCAGAAAGCTAATAGATCCCAAGCACAACAAATGTATTTTAAACATATTATAAAACATGGGAAAGCAAAACCAGAAAATAATCAAAGCAATTATTACTTACAAAGGATCTGCATTCAACACAAACTAAAACATTCAGAAATGAGATATGTACAAATATTTTAGCTGTTAGCATATGTGGCTATTAAATCAACTAAAATAAAACGTCAAGGGCTGGGAATGTGGCTTAGTGGTAGAGTTCTTGCCTAGCATTCATGAAGCCCTGAGTCCAATTCCTTAATACCACATAAACAGAAAAGGCCAGACGTGGCACTGTAGCTCAAGTAGTAGAGTGCTAGCCTTGAGCAAAAGAAGCTCAGGGACAGTACCCAGGCCCCAAGTTCAAGCCCCAGGACTGGCAAAAAAATAAAAAGGTCCAGCTGGTGGCTCACATCTATATCCTAGCTACTCATGAGGCTGAGATTTGAGGATTGGAGCTAGTCTAGGTGAAAAAAAAATCCTCAAGACTCTTATTTCTAATTAACTAACTGAAAACTAGAAATGGAGGTGTGGCTCGTAGAGCCCAGTATGAGGAAAAGAGCCTAACAAGAACTTGAGGCCCTGAATTCAAGCCCCAAAACCAATACAACAAAATTAATAAACAAATAGTCCTGCCAGATGCCAGTGGCTCTTGCTTTTAATCCTAGCTACTCAGGAGGCCAAGATCTGAGGGACTGTGGTTCAAAGCCAGCCTGGGCAGAAAAGTCCATGAGAGTTTTGTATCTAATTAACTACTAGGAAAAAAAGCCAGAAGGAGAACTGTGCCTCAAGTGGTAGAATGTTAGCCTTGGGCAAAACAAAAGCTCAAGGACAGCACTCTGGTCCCCAGGACTGGCATGTGAGTGTGCATGTGTGCACATGCACACCAAACACACACATTGTAATTTTAAAATAAAAATAGAAAGTCCAATTTCTTAGTTGTATCAGCCTCATTTCAAGAACCTAATAGTCACATGAGCCTAGTGGATACTGTACTAGAAACATGGTTTGTAACATTCCTATCACTATAAAATGCTTTACTGGACAATGTCAAGCTATAGTGACAGATGACTCCACCAGCAACCATGTGCTGAGAAAAAGAAAATGTGATCTTAACATAGGACACTTAGGAAATGAACTTTGAGGAACAAATTTTTAAATTTTTTAAAATTTATTTTGGCAGTACTGGCGATTGAACTCAGGGCCTCATAACTGCTAGATAAGAACTCTACCACCTGAGGCATATTCTAGTTCTGTTTGTGATTTTTATTTTCAAGGTAGGATGGTAGGGTCTCACTTTATGCTGGGCCAGCTTGGGTTGTGATCCTCCTATTTGTGCTTCCCTGAATTAGCAGGGATGACAGCTGCATTTCACTGCACTTAGCCACTGAGTAAAATGGAATCTTGTGAATTTTTTTTTTTTTTTGCCAGTCATGGGGCCTGAACTCTGGGCCTGGGCACTGTCCCTCAGCTCTTCAGCTCAAGGCTAGCGCTCTACCACTGGAGCCACAGCACCACTTCCAGCTTTTTCTGCTTATATGATGCTGAGGAATTGAACTCAGGGCCTCATGCATGTGAGGCAAGCACTCTACCACTGAGCCACCTTCCCAGCCCCTCTTGTGAACTTGTATGCCCAGTGAGAATAACAAATACTATATATAGGCTTGGGCCACCATACTGGGTATGTATGAATAAAGTTTGTTAATAGGCACTTAAAATACATAGATACCTAAAGCAAATGTTAAATGATAAATGTTGGACATATATTGTAAAAAATAGGAAAGTCCAATTTGTTGGGGAATAGGCAAAATTAAAACACTATATTACAACATGTAACCTGAAGTTAATATATACTCAGGTTCTCATAAAAGACAGTTAAGTAAAAGGGAAAAAAAGCTGGGAAGTGACTTAGTGGTAGAGTGCTTGCCTAACATTCATGAAGCCCTGGGTTCAATTCCTTGGTACCACATAAACAGGAAAAGCTGGAGTGGCGCTGTAGCTCAAGTGGTAGACTGTTAGTTAGCCTTGAGTAAAAGAAGCTCAGAGACAGTGCTCAAGCCCTGAGTCCAAGCCCCCAGGACTGGCAGAAAAAAAAGGAAAATCCAGAAAGAATAAAAACAACAAGGTAAAGTAGAAGCACATTAAATATTAGAAGCAAACTCAAATGTACTGAACATAGTGGTAATCCTGCACAATTGTAATCCTAGCACTCAGAAGTGGATACAAGAGAATTACAAACAACTCAAAACTAGCTTGAGCTATATGGTAAAACCCTATCTCAAAAAAAGGCTAAGAACGATGCTGGGGATGTGGCTTTGTGGTACTTGTCTAGCATGCATAAAGCTCTGGGCTCGATTCCTTAGTACCACATAAACAAAAAGAGCCAGAAATGGCACTGTGGCTGTGAATAAAAGAAACTCAAAGACAGTGCCCAGACTCTTAGTTCAAGCCCAAGGAAACAAAAAAAAAAAAAAAAAAAGGGCTAAAAAAAACTGTCTCAAAAAGGGTTTTAAAAAGGGCAAGGGAGTGGGCACTGGTGGCTCACACCTATCATCCTACCTACTCAGAAGACTGATACTTGAGGATCATGGTTAAAAGCCAGCCCAGGCAGGCAAATCCATGAGACTCTTATCTCCAATTAACCACAAGAAAACCAGAAGTGGTGCTGTGGCTCAATTTTTAGAGGGCTCACCTTGATCTGAAGAGCTGAGGGTCAGAGCCCAGGTCCAGAGTTCAAACCCTACAACCCACAGAAGAAAAAAAAAAAGGGGGGGAGGCACAAAAGGCTAGAGGTATGGCTGGTAATACTTATAGTTGATCCAAAGCATTGCATAAGATTTTAAGATATATATTAAAAGGGGCAACAAGTGTAAAAGGATTACATTCTCAAGTTAAAACCCAGCTTAGCAAACTGGATAAAGAATATACCAGCTTAGCAAACTGGATAAAGAATATACCCTAAGCTGGATGAGCTACTCAGGAGGCTGAGATCTGAGGATCAAGATTTGAAACCAGCCTGGGCAAGAAAGTCCATGAGACCTATCTCCAATTACCCACAAAAAGCCATAAGTGGAGCTGTGGCTCAAGTTGTAGATTGCTAGCCTTTGAAAAGCTGAGGGACAGCACCTAGGTCCCGAGTTCAATCCCCAAGACTGGCAAAAAAAAGAAAAGGAAAGAAAAGAAAATACTCTAGATACATACTATATACAAGAGACAGGCCCTAAATATACAAAGAAAAACTGAAAATGGAAGAATATTAAAAAAGACAATAGGCCGGGCACCAGTGGCTCATACCTATAATGCTAGCTATTCTGAAGGCTGAGATCTGAGGACTTAATTTCAAAGCCAGCCCAGGCAGGAAAATCTGTGAGACTCATCTCCAATAAACCATCAGAAAACCAGAAGTGGTGCTGTGGCTCAAGTGGTACAGTGCTTGCCTTGAGTTTAAGAGCTGAGGGACATGGGGCTGGGAAGGTGGCTCAGTGGTACAGCGCTTGCCTTGCATGCCTGAGGCCCTGGGTTCAATTCCTCAGCACCATATAAGCAAAAAGAAAAAAGCCAGAAGTGGCACTGTGGCTCAAGTGGTAGAGTGTTAGACTTGAGCTGAAGAGCTGAGGGACAGCGCCCAGGCCCAGAGTTCAGGCCCCACGACCGGACCCAAAAAAAAAAAAAAAAAGAGCTGAGGGACAGCACCTAGACCCAGAGTTCAAGCCCCATGACCCGGGGGGAGGGGGGGTACAATAGGCAAATTACTAACAGAAAATCAAATCTATTATTGAGATAAGAATAATATCAAATAAACCGTGTTCTGGAAAGTATCAATATGTAACAATAAAAGGTTTGATTCTCTAGGAAGACATAACAATTATAAATCTGTGAATGAACAATTTTTAGAAGCCTCAAAAAAATTTAAGGCAAGGGGCTGGGAAGGTGGCTCAGTGGTAGAGTGTTTGCCTTGCATGCCTGAGGCCCTGGGTTCGATTCCTCAGCACCACATAAGCAAAAAGAAAAAAGCCGGAAGTGGCGCTGTGGCTCATGTGGTAGAGTGCTAGCCTTGAGCTGAAGAGCTGAGGGACAGCGCCCAGGCCCAGAGTTCAGGCCCCACGACTGGACCAAAAAAAAAAATTTAAGGCAAATACGGGTATTAATACAAAAGGCATGACTCAAAAAAAATCACCTTCATATATTAACATCTCTACCTGTTATTGATTTATCACAAAGAATGAATAAAACTCCCCCCAAAACCCAGCAACAACAGAACTATCAAAATAGTTTCATATTTCTATCTCATTCAAGAGAACCCCATGCCCAAGAACTGGAACAGACATGCTTTTCAAGTTCATGTAGTTTTGTAAAATGATTAAACACTAGGTCACAAAGTTGCCTCCATAAATTCCAAAGATCATAGTCCCTGACTACAACCTAATAAAGTTATAACTCAAATAACAAAAATATATCTAGCAAAATATTGTATTTGAAATTTTAAAATACTTCACTAAAATTTTTTTTTAATCTCAATTTCAAGCCGGGCGCCGGTGGCTCACACCTGTAATCCTAGCTACTCAGGAGGCTGAGATCTGAGGACTCTGGCTCAAAGCCAGCCCGGGCAGGAAAGCCCATGAGACTTATCTCCAATAAACCTAGAAAACTGGAAGTGGTGCTTTGGCTCAAGTGGTAGAGCAGGGATATCGCCCAGGCCCAGAGTTCAAAGCCCCATGACTGACCAAAAAACAAAAAAAAATCTGTTTCATGATATGGATGAATCTCGAAGTTAACTAAAGTTACAGAAGAATAAAGACTGATTCCATTATTTGTTAGAGATAAGACCACAATTCACACAAAATTCAGTCTAGTGGCTATCTCTGGGTAGCAATAGGATTGAGTAAAATGGATATATAAGGGACCTCTACAGCTCTATTAGAATTCCATTTTTTTAATTGAGGACTAGAGATCTGGGCAACCATTTTTTTATATTTTGCAGTATGGAAATCAAACCTAGGGCCTATATATAAACAATCTACCACTGAGCTGTATCTCTAGTCAAGTGCTTTCTTTTTTTATTTTTGTGCTAGTCCTGGGGCTTGAACTCAGCGATTGGGTGCTGTCCTTGAGCTCTTTTGCTCAAGTCTAGCACTCTGACATTTGAGCCAAAACTCCACTTCCAGCACTTTTATATTTTAGCAGTTTATTGGAGATAAGAATCTCACAGAGAGACAGGTGCTGGTGGCTGACGCCTGTAATCCTAGCTACTCAGAAGGCTGAGATCTGAGGATCTCAATTCAAAGTCAGTCCGGGGCAGGAAAGTCAGTGAGACTCTTACCTACAATAAACCACTAGAAAACCCGGAAGTGGTGCTGTGGCTCAAGCGGTAGAGTGCTTGCCTTGAACTGAGGGACAGCTCCCAGGCTCAGAGTTCAAGCCCTACAACCAACCAAAAAAATAAAATAAAATAAAATAAAAAAAAAAGAATATCACAAAGGAAGTGGCTCTGTGGCTCAAAGTGGTAGTGCTAGCCTTGATCTAAAGGGCTCAGGGACAGCACTCAGTCCCCAAGTTCAAGCCAAAAAAAAAAAAAATTTGTTGGGCACTAGTGGCTCAAGTCTGTAATCCGACTACTTAGGAGGCTGAAGCCAGCCCAGGCAGGAAAGGCTATGAGACTCTATCGCCAATTAACTACCAGAAAACCAGAAGAGGTGCTGTGGTAGAGTGCTAGCTTGAGCAGAAAAGCTCAGGGCAGCACCCAGACCCTAAGATCAAGCCCCATAACCAACAAAAGAAAAGAAGGAAGGAAGGAAGGAAGGAAGGAAGGAAGGAAGGAAGGAAGGAAGGAAGGAAGGAGGGAAGGGAGGGAGGGAGGGAGGGAGGGAGGGAAGGAGGGAAGGAGGGAAGGAGGGAAGGAGGGAAGGAGGGAGAGGAGGAGGGAAGAGGAAGGAGGGGGAGGGAGGGAGAGGAAGGGAGGAAGAGGAAAGGAGGGGGGAAGGAAGGGGGAGGGAGGGAGAGGGAGGGAGGAAGGGGGAAGGAGGGGGAAGGGAGGGAGAGGAAGGGAAGAAGGGGGAAGGGAAATGAGAAAAGGAGGTAGGGAGAAGAGGGGGAAGAAGGGAGGAAGGGCGGGAGAGAAAAGAACACGGACTTTCCTACTCAGGCTGGGGGCTTCATTTAAACCTTATTCCCTCAGATCTCAGGTTCCTGAGTAGACAGGATTACAAGTGTGAGCCACTGGTGTCCTGGTAGTGTTTTACTTCCTAAAGTATGTGTATACTGTATACATTTTAAGATAATTTAAAAAAACACTAAAAAGAAATGTAGGGCCAAGCACCAGTGACCCATGCCTAAAATCCTAGCTACTCAGGAAGACAAGATCTGAGAATTGCAGTCTGAAGCCAGCTTAGGAAGGAAACTGCACGAGACTATCTCCAACTAACCACCCAAGAAAGCCTAAGTGGAGCTATGGCTCAAATAGTAGAGTACTAGCCTTGAAGCTAAGGCTAAAAAGCTCAGGGACAGAGCCCTGAGTTCAAGTTCCAGGTCCAGCACGTGTGCGCGCGCGCGCGCACACACACACACACACACACACACACACACACACACACACGCACGCACGCACGCACGCACGCACGGAAAAGTAATTAGATATAACTGTCAAGGTATAGCTAAAATGTGACAGGCTGCTGCCTATATCTTTCCTTTCCCAGGTCATTTAGTGCCTCTTCTGACCTACTTGATCAATCAATAAAGGCAAAATTGTTCCCATTCTATGGTACCTTTAGGAAAAGAGCATTGTCTCTTATTTAGGTCTCTCACACAAATCCAAGGACTCACTCTAGGGCATTTTTTAACTAGGTAAACTCACTACAGTGTCTACATCAAAACAAGTTTGGGGTTTGGAGGCATGGCTCAGGTGGTTACAGCACCAGCCAATGAGTGAAAGCATCACATACCAAGCTCAATCCAGATCTCAGAGTGGGGGTGGGGAGAAAGAAAGAAATCAAGTTTGCAAATAGTTTTCCTTATCTTTCTTCTAAACAAAGTGAGATGGCATCAAGAAGCAAACAATGCTTTACCTGCATGTCACTTTTGGCAGCTTTCACAGCATCAAAGAGATCATTGGCTGATGGTTGTGCTGCCTCTTTCTGGCCATTACAACATTCGGTCTGGAACCCCTTCTTTCGATGTTTTGGCATCTATTAAGTATAAAAAAGATCAGGTATGAAATAAAAGTGATGTTGACAGTTAACTTCATCATTATTTTATCAGTGGGCTTAAGCTTCTCATTGCACAGCACTTTACTGATTTTTAAAAATATTTTTAAAAAAAACACCAATTTTAGCTGGGCACAGATGGCTCACATCTGTAATCCAAGTTACTCAGGAGACTGAGATCTGATTATTGTGGTTCAAAGCTAGCCTAGGCAGGAAAGTCCAGGAGACTTTGATCTCAAATTAACTACCAAAAAATATTTTTAAAGCCAGAAGTGGAGCTGTGGCTCAGATGATAAAAGCCCTGGCAAAATAAAAGTTCAGGGACAGCTGAGTTCAAGCCTCAGGACAAGAAGAAAAAAAAAAAAGCAAAAGCTAGAAAAATAAATAACTAGGCACCACCTGTAATCTAGCTCTCAGGAGGCTGATTTGAGGATTGAGGTTCAAAGCCAGCCCTTAAAAAAGTCTGTAAGACTCTTATCTCCAATTAACCAGCAAAAACAAAAAAACAAAAAACAAAAAAACAACTAGAAGTAGAGGTATGGCTCAAGTGGTAAACTGTTAACCTTGACCAAAAATGTAAAAGGACAGCATCCAGGCCCTGAGTTCAAACCCTAGTACCAACAATAAGTAGGAAAAATAATCTAGTACTGTCTTTAGTCACAGATGACATGACCATGTATAGAGAGAATCCTAATAACAATGACAACTCATAAGTGAATATAACAAGATTACAGGATCTGAGCTGGGCGCTGGCGGCTAACATCTGTAATCCTAGCTACTCAGAAGGCAGAGATCTGAGGATCAAGGTCTGAAACCAACCTGGGCAGGAAAGTCTGTGAGACAATATCCAATCACCAGAAAACCAGAAACCAGAAGTAATACTATGGCTCGAAGTGGTAGAGCACTACCTTTGAGTAGAAAAAGCTCAGGGACAGCATCCAGGTCTTTGAGTTCAAGCCCCATGACCAAAAAATAAAAAAAAAATAACCAGGCACTGGTGGCTCACACCTGTAATCCTAGCTACTCAGGAGGCTGAGATCTGAGGAATACAGTTCCAAGACAGTGCGGGCAGGAAAATCTGTGAGACTCTTTGTCTCCAATTAACCCCCAGAAACCCAGAAGTGGCACTGTGGCTCAAAGTGGTAGATCACTAACCTTGAGCGATAAAGCTCAGGGACAGTGCCCAGTCCCATAGTTCAAGCCCCACAACCAACCAAAAAAAAAAAAAAATGATTACAGGATCAAAAGTCAACATATAAAAATACCTACCTAGCACTATCCCTGAGCAAAAGAAGCTCAGGGACAGTATCCAAGCCCTGAGTTTAAGCACTGGGACTGGCAAAAAAAAAAAAAAAAAAAACTACCTATATTCCAACAACAAAGCTGCAATTGTTTGTTGGTGGTGGTGGTGGTGGTGGTGGTCATAGGGCTTGAACTCAGGACCTGGGTGCTGCCCCTGAGCTTCTTTGCTCAAAGCTAGTGCTCTACCACTTTGAGCCACAGCACCATGACTTGTTTTCTGGTGGCTAATTGGAGAAGAGTCTTAAGGACTTTACTGCCCAGGTTGGCTTCAAGTCGATCCTCAGCTCTCTAACTCCTGGGTAGCTAGGATTAAAGGCATGAGCTACCAGTGCCTGGCTAAAACCTGCAAATTTTAAAATGCCATTTAAAAGAACACAGCCACAAAATATTTAGGTATATTTAGCCAAGATATGCAAGACTCCAGTAAAACTATAGAATATGGTTGAGAGAAATGGTGTGTGCATGCCACTAGTGGAATTGAACTTGGTCGGGAGAAAGAGGGTAAGGGCTCCAGTTGAAGCCCCAGCTATGTCATTAAAAATAAAATAATAATAGTAATACAAGATCTGTTAAGTGGCGCTGTAGTTCAAGTGGTAGAGCGCTTGCCTTGAGCTGAAGAGCTGAGGGACAGCGCCCAGGCCCAGAGTTCAAGCCCCACGACCGAAAAAAACAAAGACAAAAAAAAAAAAGATCTGTTAGTACTAGGTATGATGGCTCCATCCTGTTATTACAGAACTGAGAGGTAGAGATTGGAGCCTTATGGTTCACAGCCAGTCTGGGCATATAAAGTTTGTAAAACTTCATTTCACCCAATAGCTGAGTATAGTGGTATGTTCCTGTTATCCCCAGCATCTTGAGGAAGCCCAGGCTGACCTGGACATAAAGTGATGCAAAAATGGGCTAGAAGTATGGTTCAAGTGACAGAGTCTAACTAGCAAGCATAAAGCCCTGAATTCAATCCCCAGTACCACCATTAAAAAGTAAATCTGTGTGTCTCATTTCTGTATCTCCATATTCTAATCTCTTCCTCTTTTCTCAAAAAGAAATTGCCTTCTTCCTACTCTTGTACCTTGTTTTTTTTTTGTTTTTGTTTTTGTATTTAGGTTCCAGACTTTAAATTGAGGGCCTTGTGCTTGCTAGATGGATACTCTACTATTTGAACACTTTCCCAACTCTCTTGGCTTTAGTTTGTTTTCTCCTTCCCCCACCTCCTTTTCTTTGTCAGTACTGGGGATTAAACTCAAGGCTTCATACATTCTTTAGTTATTTTTCAAATAAGGTCTCATGTTTTTGCCTACACTGTGATCCTATTGATGCCTCCTGTGTAGCTAGAATAGCAAGAATGAATGACCACAGCACCATCATCAAGATGGGGTCTCTATGGGCATGTGAGATGTAGTATCTCAATTGGCTGGCTCAAACTATGATCCTCCTGATCTCAGCCTCCTTAATATTTGGGATTACAGGTGTGAGTCGCTTCATCAATCCCCTTAAGACTAAAAACTGCTCTTTCATTAAACATTTCATCTGAGCCTCCTCTGGGTATTGTTTTACTTTTTGTTTGTTCTTCTGATTCCCAGACCAGGCTCAAAAACAACAAAACTGACTCACAGGAGTTATTCTGAGTGGTTGTTTCGCAGTTCTCTTCTTCACATTAGGTTGCAGGCTGTCTTCAAAGTCACTCTCATCATCAGACGACACAGAGTATGTGTCCCTGTGATGAAGAACAATTCTTAAAGGTTTATGTAAAAGTTTAACAAAGTTATAACTTATCCTTGTTTCGACCTGTACACTATCTCCATACAAAAAGCACATTCAGATTTTAGGAGATAAGCTTACTGTTAGAAGAAAGTAGGGGCAAGTCTTAGAGGATAACTTTCACTTAGAAGCAATGGAGATGAAGAATGAAGGAACTGAGTAGGTTAAGTACCACCTTTCTCTAATATTCTTTCTGAATATGGAAATCAAATGACATTCACAAAGAGACTACTATTCTTTGTGGAGAAAAAACAGCATTGCTCAGGAAGTCATTTATCACTTATACATAAATGAAGTTTTATTTTACCTCATGTCCTAGTAATTAAAGTTTATTAATCTGATATAATCTAATAACCAACAGGACTGACAGAACCACAAATGATTCAAAGAAGGCCAATTAAAATAAATAGGATATAGTAAATCTTGTATGAGATCAGGATTTTTTTTCCTAGAAAGATAAAAAGTTACACCATTGAATCCTTCATAGAATAACTCATAAGCCATAACACATAAAGATAGATAGACTGTTCACTAACTCCCAATAAGAACCACAGGTCTTTACAATATTTTAAGCAACAAATAGTACTATTTGTAAATTTCCCACTCCCTAGCCTCTACCAGTGTGTGTATGTGTTGAACACAGAAATGTTGTCAACACAAGAGAGCAAAAATTGGAGCCAGGCACTGATGGCTCACACCTCTAATTCTAGCTATTCAGGAGGATGAGATCTGAAAATTGCAGTTCAAAGCCAACCTGGGCAGGAAAGGAAAGTCCGTGAGATTCTTATCTCTAATTAGCCACCAGAAAACCAGAAGTGGGGCTATGGCTCAAAGTGGTAGAGAGCTATCCTTGAATGAAAGAGCTCAGGGACTCAGGGACAACACCTCAGGCCTTGAGTTCAAGCCCCATGTTGGGGGAGCAAGTGGGAAGACAAATTCAAAACAAGACTTTTTTTTTTTTTTTTTGGTGCTGGAGTTTTAAACTTAAGACCTTGGACTTTTAGGTAACGTTTTAAGTAAATTCTCTACCACAAAAATAGCTATCAGCCCTTTTGTGCTTTAGAGGTGTGTGTTTGTGTGTGTACTGGTCCTGGGGCTTGAACTCAGGGCCTGGGAGCTATCCCTGAGCTTCTGTGCTTAAGGCTAGCACTCTACCATTTGAGCCATACCTCCACATTTGGTATTTTTCTGTGGTTTATTATCGATAAGAGTCTCATGGACTTTTCTACCCAGGCAGGCTTTGAATCGTAATCCTCAGATCTCAGTTTCCTGAGTAGCTAGGATTACAGATATGAACCACCTGCCTAATAGCTTTAGTATTTTTACTTATTACTTAAGATGTGTTCTTTTCTTCTTTTGGTAACACTGCCCAATTTTCTTAGAAATTAGTATTTTTGTCATGCTGAAAAGAGAAAATTCTCTCATAAATTCTCAATAGAACCCATTAGATCTGTGATGTGTACAACATGTAAGGCAGGGAAGAAACAGCCCACAGAACTGGACAGGGTCACTATTCTGAACCAGTATAGCATTTCTGATGTTTTTCCTATTGTTTCATGATTATTACAACCAGCAGAGGAAAGTGATAAGGAGAAAGCTGCCAACCCTCCAGAAAGAGGCCCCACTACAAAAGAATTTCTCATTAATTCTACTTACCCCTCTGATGCCTGCTCTGAGTCTCTGTCCTCAGATGGCAGATTAACGGAGTAAACAGAAGATGTAAACAAGGCTCCCTGTGTGTCATTCTGGGTCTTTTGCAAAGGAGAACCCTCACTGCTTGGGGAAGAGGAGCTGTGAGGCCTGGAGGAGGATCGCAGAGTAGGCATGGTGGTCTGTCTGGAGGAAGAGAAGGAAAAGGTTCTTACACTTGGTCAAGTCTTGACCATTCCCTTTCTCTCCAAAGGAAAGGATCTGAAATTGGGAGGTGGGAACTCCACCAACAACTAAGGCTAATAATTCTACCACATCAGGATTATTAAGAGCACCAGTGCAAGCTGAGTGCTGGCTCATGCCTGTAATCTTAGCTCTAAGCTGATATCTGAGGGTCATGGTTCAAAGCCAGTCTAGGTAGGAAAGTCTGTGAAACTATCTCCAATTAAGGACTCAAAAAGCCGTAAGTGGAGCTGTGGCTCAAGTAGTAGAATGCTAGCCTTAAGTAAGTCCAGGCCCAAGACATCAGTGCAGCCTGGTTCTGGTAGCTCACACCAGAAATCTTAGCTATTCAGGAGGTTGAGATCTGGAAGATTACAGTTCTAAGCCAGCTCAGGCAGACCAATCTGAGAGCTGCTTCTCTCCAGTTACCAAGCAAAACTGCAGAAGTAGAGCTGTGGTTCAGGTGGCAGAGCACCAGCCTTGAGCAAAAAAGCCAAGCAAGACTGGAAATACTTGAGTCCTTCAAACCCCAGTACACACACACACACACACACACACACACACACACACACACACACACTCACGGGAAAATTAAAAAAAAAAAAAAAAAGGCTGGGAAGGTGGCTCAGTGACAGAGCGCTTTGCCTTGCATGCATGAGGCCCTGGGTTCGATTCCTCAGCACCACATAAGCAGGGAAAAAAAAGCCGGAAGTGGCGCTGTGGCTCAAGCAGTAGAGCACTAGCCTTGAGCTGAAGAGCTGAGGGACAGCGCCCAGGCCCAGAGTTCAGGCCCCACGACTGACAAAAAAAAAAAAAAAAAAAGGAAAATTTAAGTTCCATCACCTGAATGTAGGCAAGGACGACGGGGGGGGGGGGGGGGGCCAAGAGAGGACCCTGGGCCAGAGGTTTTTGGAAGTTTCCCAAATACCACTAGAACCTGAGGAGACACAAACTGGCTCCTGCAAGAGAATTAGGCCCGCGAAAGAAGAAAGAAAAAGAGAGGGGGGGGGGGGACAGAGAGAGGGAGGGAGGGAAGAGAGAGAGAGGGAGAGGGAGGGAGACAGACAGAGAAATAAATAAAACTAAAGGAAGAGAAAAGCAGCGCGGCGGGCCTGTCTGTGGAAGCCATTTTCCTGGCTCCGCAGGAATGGGAGACGGAACCATTTTGGGGTAGAAGCGCCCTGTGAAGAGGGCGGCAGACGCCGCATCAGGAAGGCGCTGGAACCTTGTCTACTTCTCCGGAAGGTGAGGCCTATGAGGGGCTTTGGGCCTGGCCGCTCGGGAGGCCCGGGGGGGGGGGGGGGTCCGGCCTCTGCCGCCGACCAGGCCGAAATGGAGGCGGGGGGTGGGGGTGGGGGGGAGAACCTCACTGAGCCCGGAAGAATGGCTTCTGGTTGAGGAAGAATCACCGCTTCGAGTCCTTCAGGTCTTTGTGGTCACCCCTACCTCTGAGACAACACTCGCCCCGCCGCTTCCCTTCCTGTGGTGGTGGAAGTGTCTGAAAAAAAACGCGGGAAGGCACGAGGAACTCTGCGCGCAGGCGCAAGACCAACGTTCGCCTCCGGTCTCAGAACTGTCGCGAGGCTTGGGATAATCAGAGCTCGTGCTCACCACGTTCTAATCACGCCGCTCTAGCGGCGGCCTCGTGCAGGCGCGAGCGTGCGGGCCGGGTCACGTGGGCTCTTCTCCGCGTGCGCCCGCCCGGCCGGCTGTCCTCAGCGTGCGCCAGCCGCGCCCCGCCCCCTCGGCGCCCAGAAACCCCCTCCGCCGGTCGGACCTCGGACTAAACTAGTTGTAACCCCTTCAGTCTAGTTTCTGGACTACCATAGGCTGAGTTTCACCCCGGCCCCTCCTTTCGGGCGAGATGACACGCCCCATGGAGGAGGACCACGCCCCCACCCCGCCAAACCTTCGGCTGGCGGCGGTGTCCCGCCCCCCCGCCGAGCTTCTCCACTACATTGGCTTAAAGTCTCCCTTGACCCCGCCCTCGAGGCCGGCTTCTTATTATCATTGGCAGGGCCCCGCCTCGGGTCCCGCCTCCTGTCCGGCTCCCTGCTCCCATTGTCTCCTCAGATGCCTCCTGGCCCAGCTATCGTGCTGGGTGTTCGGTTTTCGGGGGTCGTGCTCTTTCTCCGACCAACAAAGCGATCCCGCGGCGGAGAGCCAGATTCTAGAGTTCTGGCGCCTTTTCTTTCTTCCTTAGGACTCACTTTGCTGTCCCAAGGAGGCTGCAGCTATGTCTGTGCTGCGACCTCTCTTGCTTTTGCTGCTGCCTCTGTGTCCTGGTCCTGGACCGGGACCTGGGAGCGAGGCAAAGGTCACCCGGAGTTGTGCAGAGACCCGGCAGGTGTTGGGGGCCCGGGGATATAGCTTAAACCTAATCCCTCCCGCCCTGATCTCAGGTGAGAAGAAAAGAAGACTCTACTATGGAGGGGGTGGGGGGGAGAGGGTGGAGGTGGGTTTTCCCTATTTCACAATAACTCTTACCTTGCAGAGTGCCCATTATAATAATCTTTTCATCCTGTAGTGCTCTCTTTCCTCCTCCAATAACTTTCCTTAACCAGGGATGGAAATACTGTCCTGCTCACATAATAGCTTTTACTCCACCCCCATATCAGAAATATCTGATAATTTGCATGCACACACACACACACACACACACACACACACACACACACACACACACTCGTATGTTTCTTCATTACCAGGTTCCCTCTGCTATTTCTCAGGGTCTTCAATGACAATACTCTTTTACTCACCAATAACCCCACCCACCCCAACAATCTGCATTCTTCGTCTCAAGGAAGCTATTGGGGAACTCCTTCGAGGTTTGGGGTGACCAGTGTTTGGGGAGGGTCACCTGAAGACACCAATCAGAAAGTTGGCCCTCAGGAATGCTGTCAAATAGAGGATCCCCTGGCTAATAGGGGTTGGCTTTGGAAAGGATGAAGGAGACAATGAGGAGGGGGCAGACAATAGAAAAAGAACCCAGACAGGTGGGAGAGGAAAATACATATACAGTCCCCAGATATGGAGGAGATGGGGAGAAATTCATAATAACCTTTGCCACCCTTCCTTTCCTGTCTCCTCCTGTCCAGGTGAGCACCTCCAGATCTGTCCCCAGGAATACACCTGCTGTTCCAGTGAGACAGAACAGAAGCTGATCAGGGACACTGAGGCCACCTTCCGAGGTCTGCTGGAAGACAGTGGCTCCTTTCTGGTTCACACACTGGCAGCCCGGCACAGAAAGTTTAATGGTGAGGATCTGAGGTCCCCAAGTTTATTTCACACCTCCCATCTGTACCTGTGACCCCAACAGGCTTCCTGTTCTCTCTCCCTACTCCAGTCCTAAGGCAGTCCACCTCCACCCAGCCCTGTTCATCACTAGTTCTCATCCCAGACTTTTCCCACGACCCTACCCTCCGTCATTCTCAGTCTTCCTAGGTCCCTGAGAGTTGCACTAATTCACTTTTCTCTTTCCATCCCCATCCCTTCCTGCTTTTTCACTGTTCTTTCTCCTTTCCTCCGGCCTCAATCCTTGCCTTTGCTAGAGTTTTTTCGGGAGATGCTCTCCATATCCCAGCATTCCTTGGTCCAGCTCTTCTCACACTCCTATGGCCGCCTGTACTCTCAGCACGCCCTCATCTTCAATGGCTTGTTCTCTCGCCTGCGGGACTACTATGAGAAATCCGGTGAGGGGTTAGATGACACCTTGGCAGATTTCTGGGCCCAGCTCCTGGAGAGAGCCTTCCCCCTGCTGCACCCACAGTACAGCTTCCCCCCTGACTTCCTGCTCTGCCTCACCCGGCTCACTTCAACTACTGATGGCTCTCTGCAGCCCTTCGGGGACTCACCCCGCCGCCTCCGCCTACAGGTGAGGGGTCCTGAGGCCTGAGTTTCAGCTACTTCTGACCTAGTGACCTTCAAACTGTACACCACTCACCTCCAAAAAGTAGTCTCCTTTATGTACCCCTGTCACCCCCTGACTTCCTGATTCCCCCACCCTACATTTAGGCCATCTCTGATCTGTCTCAGTGCCTCGTCACCTGTGCCTGACACAATGCCCCTTGATCTCTTTTAATTGGGATATCCTTCTCCCCTGTTCTTTGCCCTGTTTGTATTCTCACTCACCTGCCCTCAGCCCTTAGGTTCCTTGTCTAACTCTTCCCTGATCCTAATATCTTCTCCTAGTTCAACTACCCATGAATTAAATAAGTCAATAGTTAAAGAGCATTTTATTGATAGTATCTCATTTTAATAGTCATAATTTTTGAGGTATTCTACAGATGAGAAAAAAATGGAGCTCCCAGAGTATAGCCCTCACAGCCTGTAAGTGGTAACATGAAGTGTGTCTCCCCACCCCAGTCTTCTGCATTCAAGTTCAGTGTGCTAGTACGCAGTCTCCCTGCCTCCAAGCCCCATGCAACACAAACCCTCTAGCTCTTTCCAAGCCCAGTTCCCTTAGAGCCCACTGCCTCTCTACACCACTTAGTAACATTCCACCCACCCCAAGATGATAACCCCATAAGCCTCCCCCTCCCCACTGCTCATCCCCTTATATCATTGCTCATCTGGACTGAAATGTAACTTTGTGGGAGGTTTCTCACCTTCTCTTGTTTTCCCCAGATAACTCGGGCCCTTGTGGCTGCCCGAGCCTTTGTCCAGGGCCTGGAGACTGGAAGAAATGTGGTCAGTGAAACGCTTAAGGTTAGAGGGGGACCAGAGTGTGGGAGTGGGGGGGCGGGGGGAGATTTCATGAGGAAGAGATAGGTAGCAGCTGGCGGGAGAGACCTAGCCCTTCCTATGTCAACTTCCAGGTCCTTGACATTCTAGGGTAAGTCAGAAAGGACCAGAGTTGGAATGTAGTGTCCACTGGGTCATGACATCATGACCTATGACCCTCTCCTGGTCTCTGCTTACATTCCCTGCCAGAGGGCCCATTCATCTCTGTGGTAGTCCAAGATTGGAGTATTGCCACCCCATCCTCTAGGGCCCCTTAATGACACCGCCTTGCCTGATGCTGAAGGCCTTCCTCTACCACCTCATCCTGGTCTTCTAGCTTTACCTCCTTCCTCACCAGCCCTGATGAGCCCACTGTTGTCCTTGGCCTTTTCTTTCCTCACCCCCTCCCCCACCAGGAGCACCCCCTCCTCTTGCATTAAGCAGGATCATTGATCTGGTCCCCTAGGAGCTTCTGCCTCACCTCCATGACAGTCTAGTGGCATGTGTCACCAGCCCTAGATACATCACACACAGCCTGGGAAGGGGGGCCCAGGGTGTTTGGCTGAAAACATCCAAAGTTTCTGTGGATGACACAGCTTGGTTCTCTGCTTCCAGGTGTCCATGTCCGAAGGCTGCAAGAAGGCTCTGATGCGTCTGACCGGCTGCCCCCTTTGCCGGGGAGTCCCCTCCCTTATGCCATGCAGGGGCTTCTGCCTCAATGTGGCCCATGGCTGTCTCAGCAGCAGGGGACTGGAGCCTGACTGGGGCAGCTATCTGGGTGAGTGGGCTCAAGATAGCCTGGGATGGAGAAGGGCCCTAAGTAAGGCTGTGAGGTTTGGGGGGGGGCAGGGCTGGTGAGGAGGACCTACAGCCATATTGAGATACTGAGGGGAGACCATGAGGAGGAGGGGAGGGAAGGGCCCCTTAACTCCATGTGCCAACATTTTCCTGCCTCCCAGGAAGGTCCCAGTGAGGATCTGAGGGATCATCTTGATTCAGTGCACCCAGCTTCCTATTCCCCTTTTTGTCTTTCTCCTCCTTGGTCAAGATGGTCTCCTGCTACTGGCTGAGAAACTCCAGGGCCCCTTTTCCTTTGAGCTGGCTGCTGAGTCCATTGGGGTGAGGATCTCAGAAGGTTTGATGCACCTGCAGGAAAACAGTGTAAAGGTGTCAGCCAAGGTATGAAGGAAGAAGAGGGGGCCAGAGTGTGGGGTACGGAGGAGGGGGAGCCTGGGGGTGAGGCCTAGGGTGTCTGACAGTGTGGAGTGTCAGGAGGACTTGCGTGGGGACGCCTTGCAGGTGAGTATGTTGGAGTCTCTTCCTTGGTACAGGTGTTTCAGGAATGCGGGACCCCCCACCCAGTGCTGGCACGTAATCGCCGCGCACCAGCGCCCTGGGAAGAAGCAAGCAGACCTTGGAGGGCGGCAGCTGAGGAGGAACGTCCCACGACAGCGGCGGGCACCAACCTGCACCGGCTGGTGGGTGGCAGGGCCGGGCGGGTGAGCGTGCGTGCCGAGCGGGCAGAGTGCGGAGTGTGCTGCAGCTCGGCCCCCCGCGCCCTTTCTCTGGCACGCGCAGGTGTGGGAGCTCCGGGAGCGGCTGGGCCGGTTGCGGGGCTTCTGGAGCGGGCTGCCCATGACGGTGTGCGAGGACTCCCGCATGGCGGCCGACGCTTCGCAGGAAGCGGCGCCTTGCTGGACCGGACTTGGGCGAGGCCGGTGAGAACGGAGCACCCTGTGGCAGAGGGCGGGTGGGCCGGCTGGTGAGGGGATGCAGCGTTTTGGGGGATGCTGTGCTCGCAGATATATGAAGCCTGTGGTCGGGGGTCCACTGACCGAGCAGCTCCACAACCCCGAGCTGGAGGGGGATACCTCGGGCCCCGACGTCCCAACACGACGGCGCAGGTTGCATCTCCGAGCAGCCACAGCCAGGATGAGGGCAGCTGCGCTGGGGCAAGACCTGGACATGAGAGATGCGGGTAAGGCCCAGAGCCCCGCCCACCACCAATGCCCCGCCCACTGCCCAGAGCCCCACCCTCCCTGCTGCCCCTCCAATCACATCCCACTTTTTCAATTGTTTCACCCATTTGGGTTCACTTAGGCCTTTGCTGAGCCCCTTATCTTGAAGATAAGAGTTGTGGGGGGGGCAGGGAAGCCAGCTGGGGTGACACTGGGCAAGCACCCTAAACTGGAATTAGCCAGAGAAGCAAAACACATTCATTTCCTATCTCCTGTCTTGTCTTTGTCACTCCTCCCCAACCCTTTCTCTATCTACTTATGTTTTCTGTCTTTTCCTGCTTATCCTCTGTCCCCATCTGTCTGTTTCTGTTGTTGTTGTTGTGGGGGGTTTTGGTGTTTGTTTCATTTCTTTCCCATTGTCTCTTTCCTGTTCTCCATTGCTGCCTCTCATCCCCATGTCTGGTGTCTGATGGCTGTCTTCTCTCTCCCTCCATCCCTGTATTTTACCTGTATCTCTCTCCCTTGTCACTTTCTCTGTTTTTATATTGCTTTCTTTCCCCCCCCACACACACACACTCCCCACTCCCATCTCTTCTACCTCTCTTTCCTACACCGTCTGTCTCTGCCTCTGTTTCTGTCCTCACAGATGAAGATGGCAGTGGCTCAGGAGGGGGACAGCAATATGCAGATGACTGGAAGGCTGGGGCAGTACCTGTGGCTCCCCCTGCCCGACCACCAAGGCCTCCTCGTCCTCCTCGAAGGGATGGTCCTGGGGGCAAAGGAGGAGGTGGAAGTGCCCGCTACAACCAGGGCAGGAGCAGGAGTCTGGGGACATCTATTGATCTTCACACCCCACCCATCCTCATTCTCTTCCCCTCAGCTCTGGCCCTGCTTGGACCTCGATAACAGGAGAGGGGTGCCCTAGCATCAGAAGGGTTAATGGCCCTTTCCCCTCCTCCCCACTATGGTGGACTTGAGGAGGAGCGGAGAGGGCTACAGAGAAGGTAGAAAAGGGACTTTGTTGGTGAATGGCTGGGGCCCCAAATCCAGGAGATTCCCATTGGTGGGTTGGGGGAGGGGATGTTCACAGTATTTATTTTTTCATTTGGTAATGGGAAGGGGGTATTTATTTAGGAAGGAGGTGTGGGTCTCAGCCCCTGTAAAGGCTGGGGCTGTTTGTTGATCAGCCCCAACAAGGGCAAAGGGAGGGAGGGTTAGAGTTGGCATTGAGGGATGGGGTTGAAAAAAGTTGGAAGTGGGAAGGGATGGGATTTTAACGGGGTGTGGGTGGGGTACCAGGTCTTAGAAGTGGGCAAAATTTAGCAGGGTGTGATCTAACACACCCATAATCCTAGCACTTGGGAGTCTGGGCCAGGAAGATGGAGCAATCCCAGGCAAGCCTGGGCTACCTAGTGAATTTGAGATCAGCCTGGGCTACACAGTGAGATCTTATGTCAAAATAAATTAGAAAAGGACAAAGGTGGGTGTTGATGGGGTTCAGGGAAAGGGGCTAGAGTTTATGAGTAGCAGTGGGGCTTGGGTCTGGGTTTTGTTTTGTTCAATGTTCACTTTTTAAGCTAAAGTGAAAGGGGTTGGGGGGGGCTCATCTCATGACCTTTGTCATCCCCATCCTTCACAGTGTTGGAGTCAGTGTTTGTTCATAAATAAATGATCATTTATTGGACTGTGTGTATATATGTGGTGTGTGTGTGTGTGTGTGTGTGTGTGTGTGTGTGTGTGTGTGTGTGTGTGTGGCTTTCTGACCCTTTGATGGCCTTCCCTGATCTCTGCCTCCTATCAGGGGCCCCAGGGTGTCCCATGACTGGCCCCGTTTCTGCCTGCTTCTTGGCTTCCTGTCTTGGAACTCATCCCCTGTGAGCAGGCTTGGGGAATGACCTCAATCTCCAGGTTGCCTACACTCTAGATCTGAGCATCTTTAGGGATCATAATGGAGACTAAACACATTGGGCAAGGTTTGTTTTATAAACCTGCAAAAGCATTCTTAATACCATCCCTCTCACTGTCTCTGCCTTGATAGTGAGGGACCTCGTTTACAAGTGTCAGCCTCTGGCCCCCTTGTCCCATCCCTGACAAAGTAGGCTTTCAATTTCTCAGGACCTTCTCTCCCTCCCTCCCCTCTCCTCTCCCCTCCCCTTTCATCTCTTATCTCCTCACCCCTCCCCTCTCCTTTCCTCTCCTCTCCTCTCCCTTCATCTCCTCTCCCCTCCCCTCTCCTCTCCTGTCCTCCCCCCCTTGAATGAATCTTTTGTTCTACAGAAAACAAACAGAAAACCATATAACTGATTCCCAGATGAAAGAATGCTAAAAACGGTGTATTCCAAGGGCAGGCCCTGTGATCTTTCCTCTGACAAGAGAAAAAGATGCAGGGAAGGAAGGAGGGAGGAAGGGAGGGAGAAAACGACACACAGAGTCAGTGGAGGAGCAGCTGCTGTGAGGCCTGGCTGGCGGGACAAAGGGAGGGGAGGGGAGGAGCCTGGGTGCTGAGAAAGTTTGTGGGGAAAGTTGAGCTGAGCCAGGAGGGAAGGAACGGGGCGGTGGCTGAGGCGGGCTCTAGGATTCCGACCTGATTTCCCTGCAGCTCCCCTTATGGCCTGGTGAGTAAGTGGGCAAAGGAAGATGATCAATAAGAGGGACCTCTGAATTTATAGAAGGAGCCTTGAGGGGTTCACAGGGGAACCCACAAAAGGCTTAGCAACGGACTGAGCAGTCATCAAGGCTGGAGGAGATGGAGGGCTGAGGTAGTGGGAGGGAATAGAAAAAGAGATGGCTAGAAAGAAACAATAATTTGAGAAACTGTGTCCTGGGGGACTGTGCTGAAGGAGGCAATTACGGGTGATGCCAGAGGGGGTGGGTAATGTGAACTCCTTTGCCTGGGGGTCAATCCTGGCTCATTAGGGAAGGGGGTTGTCCAGACTTGTTGAAGGGTCCTTGGCCCAAGATTGTGGGGTGTGATCTGAAAAGGTGGAGCCAGACTTCCAGTTGATTAGGAAGCTTGGGCCTGGAAAAGGATCTTTCTTCTGTTTCCTACTTTCTTTCCCTTCTCTGCCCTCTTCTCAAGCAATGATGGGGTTAAAAAGTAGGTTGGGGCTGTGACCATGAGCAACCCTACTTCTTCCCCGTTTTCCTCTTCACCCTCACCCCTGTCCCCCTTATACACTGGGATCTGCCTCTGCTAGAGGGAGGAAAAGAAGTCGCCTGTATTTAGGTCACAAAGTTTTATTCTCATTACCAAATCACTTCTAGGCAGTCCTCCTAGCTTATCCAACCTGTTCTTATCTGATCTTCATTTCCATCTTATGGTTACCCCTCCTAGACACAGAAGGGGGTGCTCTTGATCCTCATTTGTGTGACCCACAAAGAGGCTCAGGAGGAAGCCAGGAATTTGGCAATGCCCTGGCCAATTGGTCTGATTTCATTTGCAATCAAAGCTCTGCCTTTCTCTCCTTTTCTAAGCCAGCTGAAGCTCAGGGGAAACTCAAGGGCTGAGGGGGGGTGTTGGGGGGACGGTAGGCAAGCAAGAGATTGATTCCACAGGGACTAGTAAGAGTTACGGAGCCACCTTTAAGGATCTGGTGTAGAGACCATCCCTAGCTGCTCCTCCCCGCCCCTCCAATTTGGACTCCACTGCAGTCCCAGGAGAAAAGGTTCAACCCCTCTCCTTAGACTCCCCTCCTTCCCCCTCATTTCCCTTCTAGACGCTGACAGAGGCAAAAATCTGCTAACTCAGTGGGCAGACTCAACCAGGGCTGCAAGCAGGCCTGGGGAATGACCCCCCGATCTCCACACAGTGCCTTCCACGGCTGCACGGCTCTCTCAAGCTGTCTCCACCACTGCTTCTGGCCCTGGCTCAGCCCCAGCCCCTTCCTTGTACCACATGGGCCCTATGTCTCCTGTCAGGACTTTGCGGCTTTGGGGGCCTCGGAGCCTGGGGGTAGCTCTGGGCATCTTCATGACCATCGGCTTTGGCCTCCAGCTCTGGGGGGGACCCTTCCAGAGGAGGTGAGTTCCCACCTTGTCTGATGGATGTCCCCTTCCCTCATGTGTTCCTCCTCATCCTACGTGGGGGTTGTGATTCTTGGGGACTCAGAGGAGCATCTGCACCTGCTTGTGTTTTGTTGTTTTTTTTTTAAACAAAAAGTTACCTGTTCTAGCCAGCTGCTTGTGGCTCATGTCTGTAATCCTAACTACTCAGGAAGCTGAGATCTGAGGATCATGGCTCAAAACTAGCCAGAGCAGGAAAGTCCATAAGACTCTTGTCTCCAATTAACCACCGAAGAGTTGGAAATGAAGCTGTGTGCTGGTGGCCCATGCCTCTAAGCCTAACTATTTAGGAGGCTGAGATCTGAGGACTGAGGTTCAAATATAGCCTGGGGAGAAAAGTCTGCAAGCCTCTTATCTCCAATTAACCACAAAAAAACCAGAAGTGGATCTGTGGCTCTAGTGGTAGAGCACTACCTTTGAGCATAAAAAAGCTCAAGGACAGCACCTAGGCTCAGAGTTCAAGCTCTAGGATCTGCATTTTGTTGTCTGTTGTTAGAAGTGAAGCTGTGGCTCAAGTGGAGTGCTAGCCTTGAATGAATAAGCTAAGAGGCAGTGCTCAGGCCCTGAGTTCAACTTCTAGTACCAGTACAGAAAAAAGTTACCTACTGGGCTAGGAAGGTGGCTCAGGGGTAGCGTGCTTGCCAGGTTCAATTCTTCAGCACCACATAAGCAGAAAAAGCTGGAAGTGGCACTGTGGCTCAAGTGGTAGAGGACTAGCCTTGAACTGAAGAGCTGAGGAAAGTGCCCAGGCCCAGAGTTCAGGCCCCACCACTGACAAAAAAAAAGTTACCTGCTCTGCTTGTGTGGAGGGATGCTTCACTTGCCCCTCTCGTATCTTCCCAGGCTCCCTGGGCTGCAGCTTCGACAGCCCTGGGCCCCATCCCTGGGACCAGACGTTCAGTCCTGCATCCCTCGGCAGCACCTTGTGTTCCTGAAGACACACAAATCTGGAAGCAGCTCCGTGCTGAACCTGCTTCATCGCTATGGAGACCGACATGGGCTGCGCTTCGCCCTCCCTGCCCGCTACCAGTTTGGCTACCCAAGACTTTTCCAGGCCTCTCGGGTCAAAGGCTACAATCCCCATGGTGGAGGTACCCAGCCCTCCTTCCACATCCTCTGTCACCATATGAGATTCAACTTGAAAGAGGTGAGGGGTGCAGTGGGTGGGAGCAGGTAAGGAAAGAGGTGCTCTGGCCTGGTGCCAGTGGCTCATGCCTGTAATCCTAGCTACTCAGGAGGCTGAGATCTGAGGATTGTGGTTCAAAGCCAGTCTGGGCAGGAAAGTCCATGAGACTCTGATCTCCAATTAACCACTGGAAAACTGGAAGGGGCACTGTGGCTCAAGTGGTAGAGCGCTAGCCTTGAGCTGAAGAGCTGAGGGACAGTGCCCAGGCCCAGAGGTCAAACCCCACAACTGGTGTGGGGGGAGGGGCTCTCAGGCCCCAGGCCCCATGACCAAGACCACCAGGAAAAGGATGGGAATGCCTAACACCCAGACTCTTCCCCCCCTCTTCCAGGCATCATAGGAGCCACAAATATGGGATTCAATGTTGCCATCTCCACAGGTGTCCTTTGTCCAAGAGATTTCTAGAAGCCAGTCTTCCCTGCCTCCCTGTGTGGGATCAACTCCAGTCTTTTTCCTTGACTCTTTCCCTAGAGTCAGTTCCCTTCCGGTCTTGAAGCCCCTCCCATCCCCTAGATCTTCCTCCACCTGACCTTCATGCTGTTCCCCTCCATGATGGTACCTCAGCCCTTGCTCCAAGACCAGTGTCCTCTCACTAGAGGCCTCACTACAGAGGCCTCGTGTCAGTTCTGTGTCAAGTCCTCAGCCAAGCACAGCAGAAGAGTAGGACAGAAAGCTGAGTGTGGTGGCCCAGCCCTGTAATCCTAGCACTTAGGCTGAAACAGGAGGAATTATGAGTTTGCAGCCAGCCTAGGGTACATAGTAAAACCTTGTCTCAAGCAAGAATAGTTGGGCAAGATTGGGCAGGGTGGCTCATGCCTTTATTCCCAACTATTCAGGAGATAGAGATCAAGATTGAGGTTTGAGGCTGGGGGTGGGGAACAGGGAAACTTTAGCAAAGTCCCATCTCAACCAACAAGACAAATGTGGGGAATCATACCTATAGTGTCAGTTACTTGGGAGGAATAGGTAGGAGGATCATTGTCTGAGACTAGACCCTGGCAAAAACATGAGATCTAAGCCATAGATCAAGTGGTAGAACACTTGTGCAGCAATTGAGACGAACACATGCACTCTCACCCTTCAGTGAAGACTTACTCCTTCCCTGCATGCACATATTTGCACAAAGGTATAACTCAGCCTGATTCCCACTGGCCTTGATAAGAAGTAGAATTCCAAGTCCCAACCTGAGGGCAGCATTCTACCAAGTGGACAGAGCTCCCTAGTGCCCTAGTCCAAGTGTGGTGTGTGTGTGTGTGTGTGTGTGTGTGTGTGTGTGTGTGTGTGTGTGTGTGTGTACGCACGCATGCACACATGTGCACCAATACTGGAATTTGAACTCAGGGCCTTGTGCTCTCCTTTAGCTTTTTTGCTCAAGGCTGGTGTTCTACTACTTGAGCCATCAAGCTCCACTTCCAGTTTTTGGGTGGTTTATCAAACTAAGAATCTCCCACACTGGGATTCTCAGATCTCAGCTTCCTGAGTAGCTAGAATTACAGGTGTGAGCTACAGGCACCTGACTCAAAGTGAATCTTGTAGCTAGTTATGGAATCAGAGATTTCTCAGCAGGGCTGTGAGAAGACTGGAGGATCAGCAGGACTTTGATTTGCCTGGGCTTACTTTCTCAGTTATCATCTTATCTTTATTGTTCTTCCTCCCTATGTCTGTCTGCTTTCTCTCTTCTGCAGGTTCTTCAGGTCATGCCTCCAGACAGCTTTTTCTTCTCCATTGTCCGAGACCCAGCAGCTTTGGCCCGCTCAGCCTTTTCCTACTATAAATCCACCTCATCAGCCTTCCGCAAGGCACCATCTTTGGCTGCCTTCCTTGCTAATCCTCGAGCCTTCTACCGACCTGGTGCCCGTGGAGACCATTATGCGCGCAACTTACTATGGTTTGACTTTGGCCTGCCCTTCCCCCCAGAGATGAGGACCAAAGGAGGGAATCCCAATCTCCTTAAAGACTCCAACTCTCTCCATCTACATGTCTTACCTTCTGGTGCTGGCTCTAGAGCCCAAGTGCCAGATCCTAATGCTCTTTTCCAGCCTGTTCCCACAGTAGCTGATGGCCACAGCCAGCCAGCCAGCCCTGCCACTTTAGATTTGGAATCCTCATCCTTCATCCAATGGGGTCTAGCCTGGCTAGATTCTGTCTTTGACTTGGTCATGGTAGCTGAATACTTTGATGAATCATTGGTCCTGCTGGCAGATGCCCTGTGCTGGGGTCTGGATGATGTGGTAGGCTTCATGCACAATGCTCAGGCTGGAGGTAGACAGGGTCACAGTGCTGCCAGCAACAGTGAATTGACTCCTGATGATCGGCTGCTGACTGCACGTGCACGAGCCTGGAACAACTTAGACTGGGCTCTCTATCTCCACTTCAATCGTAGTCTCTGGGCACGGATAGAACAATTTGGTCAGAGAAAGCTTCAACGTGCTGTGGCAGAGCTCCGGGCACGAAGAGAGGCCTTGGCTAAACATTGCCTGGTGGGAGGTGAGGCTTTAGACCCCAAGTACATCACAGATCGTAAGCTCCGTCCCTTCCAGTTTGGATCCTCTAAGGTTTTGGGCTATGTACTTCAGAGTGGACTGAGCCCCCAAGACCAGGAAGAGTGTGAACGCTTGGCTACCCCCGAGCTACAGTACAAAGACAAGTTGGATGCCAAGCAGTTCCCCCCTACAGTCGCACAGACCCTCAAGACTTCAAGGCTACTTTCCCCATAGACATCAGACTACAAAATATGCATGACACATGCGATGATCAACCGTGGAGGAGGCCAGAAGCAATCTTTGCTTCTCTTGCAGGGGCTGAAACGTTGCAGGCCTCAGGCCTCAAGTCTTCTGGCCTTGGCCTGAGAATCACAGCAGCAACTCTCTCCAGGATGTCCATTTTGTTCCTTCTCCTTCCCAACCCCGAAGGCAGGTCCATGTGGTGGTGCTCTTCAAAGCCCCCAGGAGGGGAAGAAAGATGGCGTGCCTCAGAGAAAGTTTGGGGCCTGGGGAATTGCAATGACACACCCATTTCCCTAGGAAGTGTTTGTTGTGTGCATTTCACTGTGCAATGTTTGTTGAATGAATAAATGACATGAAACGTTCACTTGATTTATATAGGGCAGAATAGGGAGGGATAGTGAATCTTCCTGGCGGAAGCGAGGTTGGAAAGGATTCCTTTAACTATTTAAAGGAAGCCAACCTGGCTTCTCTCTGCCTCCCAGAGCCCGTTAACCTCCACTACCCGCTACGCAGATTTCCCCGGCCACGCCCACCCGCTTCCGCTTCCTGTGTGTGTGTGTCTATCCAGTCATTCCGTCCCGCCCCTGGGTTCCGGTGTCTCCGGCTTTGGGTTCCGGGTTGGTTGCCCGGGTTTCCGGACCCGGCTGGTTTCTGGGGGCCGAGCGCTGCGGCCTTGGGGTGTCGTCCCGGCCTCGGCCCCGGCCCGGCCCGGCCCCGGTCCCCCCATGGAGTCCCAATGCGATTACTCGATGTATTTCCCGGCCGTGCCGCTGCCGCCGCGCGCGGAGCTAGCAGGGGACCCGGGCCGGTACCGGGCGCTGCCCCGGCGTAACCATCTGTATTTGGGGGAGACCGTCCGCTTCCTGCTGGTGCTGCGTTGTCGGGGCGGCGCGGGGCCCGGCGCCGGGGGCAGCACGGGCCTGGGCTCCCGGGGGGCCTGGGCGGAGCTGGCGACCGCCCTGGCTGCCCTGGCCTCGGTCAGCGCTGGAGGCGTGCTGCCAGGAGGAGGGGGCACCGGAGACCGGGACCCCGAGCCCCCCGGGGGAGGGGACCCCGGGGGCGGGGGCCTGTTCCGAGGCTGCAGCCCCCTTCTCACCCACGGCCCGGGCCCTGCTACCTCAGGGGGAGCGACCACGGTGAGGAGCTCGGGTGGACCCCCCGGACGGGGCCGGGTAGTGGTTTGCTGGGAGCCAGAAACGGTTTGGGAGATGAACACTGGGAGCCTAAGTCAGGGGGCAGATGACAGCGATGGGGTGGACACTGAGGACTGTCGGGCCCTGCAGGCTTTACTCCTCCTCTACTCCCTCTTGACCTCTTTGCCCCTTTGCACAACTCCAGCTGCCTGTGGAGGAACCGATTGTGTCCACAGATGAGGTCATCTTCCCACTTACGGTTTCACTGGATAGACTGCCTCCAGGGACACCCAAGGCCAAGGTAAGATGGGGAGGGAGGAGCTGCTGGCCTCATTCAGGCAACCTTTAAAGACTGGGCTATTCACCTCCTCTTGACATGGGAGTGTGATCGGTATCTCCTGTACTCAGATTGTAGTGACTGTATGGAAGCGGGAGGTTGAGGCACCAGAGGTCAGAGACCAAGGCTACCTGCGCTTACTGCAGACACGATCTCCTGGGGAGACCTTCCGGGGCGAGCAGAACACATTCAAGGCCCAAGGTGGGAAGGAGGCTGCAAATGGGAAAAGCTGGGGCCTGGGCTTTTGAAGACAGAGTGGAGAGGCAATCCTGGAAGGTAATGGGATCCACATCAGACTTTTTTTTTTTTTTTGGCTCGGTCCTCTCTGCAGTGAGCACCCTACTGACGCTGCTGCCACCACCAGTTCTGAAATGCCGGCAGTTCACTGTGGCTGGCAAACATTTGACTGTGCTCAAGGGTGAGTGGACCCGCTGGCTTGATGCTCAGGGAGTTGCAAGGGGGTTGGTGGCAGTTATTTGGGGCAGTTTGGTAGAGATGGGTCAGTTTTCCTGGGCAAAGGTGGGGCCTGAAGGGTCTGGCTACTTTCTGAGCAGGACTGGTTACCTCCAACAGTGCTGAACAGCTCCTCCCAGGAGGAGATCTCCATCTGGGATATCCGAATCCTCCCCAACTTCAATGCCAATTATCTACCTGTCATGCCTGATGGCTCTGTGCTGCTGGTGGACAATGTCTGGTGAGATCATGGGAACGGGGAGGGCCATGAAGCCTTGGGGACAGGGACAGGAGCATAACAGGATCATGGCGTGCCCTCCTCTCTCCTAGTCACCAGTCTGGAGAAGTCTCCATGGGCTCCTTCTGCCGGCTCCCTAGTACCTCTGGCTGTTTCCCCTGTCCACTTAGTGCCCTGGAGGAACACAACTTCCTGTTTCAGCTGCGAGGGGGTGAACAGCCCCCTCCAGGGGCCAAGGAGGTGAGCACAAGGGGCTGAGGTATTGCTGGGAAGAAGACAAGAAAAGGCAAGTGGGAGGGAAAGGCCAGGGAAATGTGATACATGAGAAGTCTGCCTTCGTGTGGTCCCTAGGGCCTCGAAGTTCCTCTGATTGCTGTGGTCCAATGGTCCACCCCAAAGCTGCCCTTCACCCAGAGCATCTATACCCATTATCGGTGAGTGTGTGGCAGCCCCTGCCAGGCACCCTTCTGCTCACATCTCTGCCTAACACATCCAGCTTCCCTCTCTCCCTGCTCCCAGCCTGCCCAGCGTTCGCCTCGACCGCCCCTGCTTTGTGATGACCGCTTCTTGTGAGTCCCCTGTTCGGACCTATGAGCGTTTCACTGTCACCTACACACTGCTCAACAACCTCCAAGACTTCCTTGCTGTGAGGCTTGTGTGGACCCCGGAACATGCACAGGCTGGTGGGTCAGCTGCTGAGTTGGGACCTTGTCCCCGGGAGGGGAGAGGAAGAGGAAGACAAGGAGATAGGGCAGTGAGAACAGGACAAATCGCCCCAGTAGGTGCTTCATGGCTCTGCACTGGGGTAGTCTCCCCAGCATCACAGATGGAGTTAAGAGGCAGTTGGGTAGATTTGAAGGCAGACTGTAGATCTCTGCATTTATTTGTCATATCAACCTCTTAAGTCTTGGTCCTTATCTCTACTGTGGGGCAAATAACACATCATGGGTTATGCACATCCCTGAATTAGTACAGACCTCAGCATACAGTATCAGCTACTGCCACCCTTAAACCCTTAGCAAAAGATAACATTTCCTCAGTTTATTCCACAGAATGGCTTTTGGATCTCCTTCAGCTGAGCTGGTAAAGGCGTGTGGGAGCTGAGGAAGGCTGTCCGGTGCTCATGGATGCTGTTTCTGCCCCCCAGGCAAGCAGCTGTGTGAGGAGGAGCGCCGGGCCATGCAGGCAGCCCTGGATTCCATCGTCTGCCACACGCCCCTCAACAACCTCGGCTTCTCCAGAAAGGGCAGTGCCCTCACCTTCAGTGTGGCCTTCCAGGCCCTGAGGACAGGGCTCTTTGAGGTAGGCGAGCAGTCTGGGCCCCTTGCTTAGATGCAGGAAGTGTGACGGGTGGTACTAGAGGGCCGAGCAGAGGGAGCACCCCCCCCCCCCCCCCCGGGCCCATCCAGCGGGAAGATGATATGAAGGTCTGGGCTGCACATCCATCTGCCATACTCACTTACCCGCATCTTCACACCTAGCTGAGCCAACACATGAAACTGAAGCTGCAATTCACCGCCAGTGTGTCCCACCCTCCGCCTGAGGCCCGGCCCCTCTCCCGAAAGAGCAGCCCCAGCAGCCCTGCAGTGCGGGACTTGGTGGAGAGGCACCAGGCCAGCCTAGGCCGCTCTCAGTCCTTCTCCCACCAGCAGCCTTCCCGCAGCCACCTCATGAGGTAGGAGTCAGGGAAGGCGTGGCACTGCTAGAGCGGAAGCTGGGAGCAGGGAGTGGGGAAGGGGGCAGAGTCTGAGCAGAGCCTACCATCTTTGCCCTCTCCCAGGTCAGGCAGTGTGATGGAGCGCAGGGCCATCACACCCCCTGTGGCCTCCCCCGTTGGCCGGCCCCTCTACCTGCCCCCGGACAAGGCTGTGCTATCTCTGGACAAGATTGCCAAGCGCGAGTGCAAGGTTCTGGTGGTGGAGCCCGTCAAGTAGTTTGACTTCCTGCACGCTCACTCCAGAACCCCAAAGCCCCCGGAGGGCTCCTCACTTCCCAGGCCATGCCTCCTGCCATGGGGGAAAGCCTGTCTGTGTCTACTGATGAGGGATGGGGCAGAAGCTGTGAAGTAGCTGGGCCAGCTGCAGTGCGAGGCCAACAGTGTTCTCCTGAGGTCCTGTGGGGGGGCTGGCCCCACCCCAGGCAGGGCAGGGCTCCAAGAACTCCCTTGCCCCTGCCCTTCACCCCTCTTCTAAGTTTACAGAGTATTTTCCTCATTCCCATTACATTCTTCCCACCTCCGACATTTCCCCACCCACTCACAGGGCTGAGATTAGAGGGTGGTGATGGCAAAGGGACCCCGATAATAACCTCCTGCCTCAGGGGTCGGGGACACAGTTAGGTAGCCCCCTTCTGCCCTCATGTTTACGTTGGCAGCCTGAAGCACTTTAAGTTGTCCTTTTTTTTTTTTTTTTTTTGGTCTGTCTCTGTAACTTATTCCAACTCCGGCTTCCAACTGAAATAAGACTATTAAATGCCTGTTCAGGAGGAAGAATGACTGTTACTCAATGTGTTGATGGAGAAGGCAAACTATTCGGGGTCCCCTCACTCCTTTCCTGTTTTTCCAGTGCCCAGCATGGCCCTGTGCTCCATGCATTAAGATACAAAACTGTCTCTTAAGAAAGAAGGTAAAAGATGCCTTTTGTTGTATCACAAACTTTATAATCCCAACTACTTGAGATGAAGACAGGAAGATAGCAGTTCAAGCCTAATCTGGGCAAATGTTATCAAGACCCCATGTCAAAAAACAAGCTGGATGCCTGGTGCATGCTATAATTTCACCTACCTGGGAGGTAGAGGTAGGAGGATGTCAGTTCAGGAAGAGTGTATGCAAAGTTAGCATCACCATGAGGTTCTATTTGAAAAACAAAAGGACTGGGCACATGTCTCAGAGTGGTAGAGCACTTGCTAGTGGAGACCCTGGGTTCAGTCCCCAGTGCCACATGGGTAAAAAAGGTAGAAAACAGCCTGCCTCCCCACCCTCATCTCTTGAGTCCAGGAACATCAATCAGACTCATGTTTATTAGGAGGGAGAAAGAGGGCAGAAATCTCTTTGCTTTTGTTCCCCTTAACCTCGGCCCATCCAGTGGGGTTGGGAAGGTGGGTGAACCGCAGGCCCTGGTTCTAGCAAGCTGAGAAAGAGGTGGAGTTTGCGGGTGCTCCTCATCCCTGAGGTCCACAGACTCAAGTCTGCTTGTCCAGCCCTCGCCCTCCAGCAAGCTCAGACATCAATGGGCTCCCGGCCTCGATTCTGCCTCTTCACCACAAACACTCTCTGTCCCGACACCGTCACCAGCAGCGTGTGTTCTCCGAAGACCACTGGAGGGGAGATATATTTTCCCCCGGCCCGGGAGAAGGGAGCACAGCATCAGCGGGTGTCATGGCCTCCACTGGGTCATGCAGAAACTGGGTGGGCTCAAAGGTAGAGACTGGACGAGAGGCCACTGACATCTTCCTCCTCGTCCTTATTTACTTCTGATATTGGGGGGCTACCAAAGGGAAGAAAGTAGGGAGCCAGGGGCCCCAGGAAGAGTTGGTGGGAGTCAATGGGAATAAAGTTTGTTTTGTTTCTAAGCAAAGAAGCCTCTGGAACACACTGCATACACACACCTGGGGCAGGGGCTGGGACTCACCAGACAGGCGCTTGAAGGGGACATTCGTGCCATGATGCAGGCGGAAACCACAGGCCGTGCTGACCAGCTCAGATATGGCACTGGCTGCCTGCTCATCATTCTCCAGATCCCCAGAGGACTGCATAGGGAGGGAGGCGGAGGGAGGTGCGGAAATGAGGGCAGGTGCTGGGAAGGAATCCCAGCCCAGGCCCTCTGGTTGTCAACACAGGTTCATCCTCCAGTAGCCCCAGGTCACCTAAAACATGTTCCCTACCATCCTCAATACTGCCTTCCTCTGCTGAGTAGCAATCTATCCAGCTCTTTACTCTCTTCCATGAGGTATACTTGCCTGCGTGTCTGCACCCTACTGGCACATTTCACACTTGCTGCCCTGACTGCAGACTTGCAAACATAAATATCCCCTAGTTCTTGGGATGACTATAGACCAGGCTTCCTTTTTTCTGGTGATTGCCTCAACTTCCTCTCCCTACTTCTTTAAGTAGATCAAATTCCCTTTCTCTTTGTTCTCAGACATCTGTGTATTGGGAAGAACAATACCTGTCTTGAGCTTGCTGTGAAAGCTGTGAGACAAAAAGGGTGACTTAAGAACACCTATATAACTACTACCATTCTACCTCAAGCTCAGCAGCCATCAAAATTTCCCTATCCATCTTCCCAAACAACTTCCTCTCTTTATTTCTGTATTTTTCTAGGCTTCTCACTTCAAAGACCCACTAGATGAAGAAGTACCTACAGAAGTACCTTGATCTAGCCCTTACCAAGATAACATTATTCCTATTTTAAAATTTCTTTTTTGGGGGGTATGGGAGGGGGACAGTCCAGGGGCTTAAATTCTATACCTGGGCTCTGTCCCTTGAGCTCCTTTTTTTTTGGCCAGTCCTGGGGCTTGAACTCAGCATGGGTGCTGTCCCTGAGCTTCTTGTGCTCAAGGCTAGTGCTCTACTACAGCAACACTTCCGGCTCTTTCTGAGTAGTTTATTGGAGATAAAAGTCTCACAGACTTTTCTGCCTGGGCTGACTTGGAACTGTGATCCTCAGATCCTGAAATATTTTTGCCCAAGGTTAGCACTTGAGTGACAGCACTATTTCCAGTTTTTTCTGAGTAGTTTATTGGAGATAGAGTCTCACGGGGCTGGGAATGTGGGTTAGTGGTAGAGTGTTTGCCTAGCATACATTGAAGCCCTGGGTTTGATTCCTCAGTACCACAAATAAACAGAAAAAGTCAGAAATGGCACTGTGGCTCAAGTGGTAGAGTGCTAACCTTGAGCAAAAGAAGCTCAGAGATAGTGCTCAAGCTCTGAGTTCAAGCCCCAGAACTGGGGGAAAAAAAAAAGAGTCTCATAGACTTTTCTGCCTAGGCTTGCTTCTAACCATAACCCTCTGATCTTAGCTTCCTGAGTAGCTAGGATTACAGGCATACGCCACCAATGCCTAGCTTAAAATTTCTTCTTTTGCTCTTCACTGAGACCACACTAATTTCTTTCACAGCTCCTTCTAGTCCATCTCTATGTCACTAATAACAATCTTATTCAACCCTTTATCTCAGTCACACTTCTGCTATTAAACAACAACAACAGCAAAAAGAAAAAACCTTCAAAGTTCCTATTATGGTTGGGGATTTAGCTCAGTGGAAGAGCACTTGCCTGGCAAGTGCAAGACCCTGAGTTTAGTCCTTAGCTTTGAAAAACAAAAGGCTCCTATTACTTTCAACGTGTGTGTGTGTTTGTGTGTGTGTACGCACATGCCTTAGTAGTGGGGCTTGAACTCAGGACATGGGCACTGTCCCTGAGCTGCTCTACTTAAGACTAGCCCTCTATCACTTGAGTGGCAGCTCCCGTTCCAGCTTCTTGGTGGTTAATCGGAGATCGAGTCTCATAAACTTTACTGTCAGGGCTGGTTTTGAACTGTGACCCTCACATCTCAGCCTCCTGAGTAGTTAGTTTTATAGGCTTGAGCAGCACGCAGCCGGATACACATAAAAATTTTAAAAGGCATACTGGAGAAGGGTATCAACAAACTGGTAAGGAAGGAGGAGTCGTAGGACAAGTACTACAGTTAACAATCCTTTCACCCCTGGTTATGGGACCGGGAACTTAAGAGAGCCGAAAGCACAGACAAACCAGCGGGGGGGGGGGGGGGGGGAAGGCCGGAAGGGGCTCCCGGCGCCCTCCCCGTCCCGGGACGCACCGCCAGCACCGCGCCCTCGCTCAGCACCAGGTAACCCAGCTGGTCCGGGATCCGCTCCAGCCCCTGGGTCAGCGCGGAAGTCTGATGGGCGAAAGCAGGACAGTGAGAACGCCGAGTCCCCCGGCGATGGCCTGCAGCACCCCCGCTCCCTCACCACCCCGGGCCCCCCAGCTTTCCGCTTCCCACCCGGAGACCCTCGAGGCCCCGCTCTCCAAGCCCCTCGATTACCCCTCGGCCCTCCGCGGCGCCAACCCTGCCATCTCCAGCCCCTCGCCGTCCCAGGCCGGACGGGAGGAGGAGGGACAGGGCAGTGCAGGCCTCGCGAGGACAACCAGAGATTGGGGACCAGGGACGCGGAACCCCCGACGCGTACTCCCGCGCATGCGTCCACACTCACCATCTCGGCCTCGGTTGCTGGGGCAGCGCCTTACCAGATAGGTAGCTTCCGCTAACAAACCTGGGTCACGTGCTCACAGCAGGCCGTCCGGGTCGCCTAATACGCTGCCTGTCCTAAGCCACGCCCCTAGCATGCCGATTGGACTGTAGCTACGTCGTTTGACAGAGTAAGCCAATAAGAAGCAACCATTGCGGGAGGCACTCGTGGATTGGTTGTACCTCCCCGTCCCTAAGTTTCAGAGCTGCAGAGCGTCACTGAGCTCCGGGACTGAGTGGGCGAGACTATGGCTGTGCGCCTGCGCATGAAAGGCCTCCTTCTACCCTAGAGGTGTAAATTCAGGGGTATCCCCTCCACTTGTGCATCGTAAAACGAGAGACTGACATAAAATAATCTTGAAATGCTAAAGCTGTACAAATGCTACTCATTTCTACCCAAAGCACAAAGCTTTCCCAAAGTGAATGTTGTCACCTGAATTTGCTGAAAATAAAGATGAATTGAGTCCCTGGCTAGAAATGCTGAATATTTCCTAAGAGGAAAAAAAAATCTTTTAAGTTGTCTTGCTGTCATTTTTATTATATATAAAAGCATCACAAAATGTATTTACACACAGGAATTGGTTTTGTTTTGTTTTGTTTTTGCAAATAGGGTTTGAACTCAGGGCTTTGAGTTTGCTCAACTTCAGCCATGTCTCTAGTCTGTTTTTGTTGTTGTCTTGTAGGTAGTGGGGCTTGAACTCAGAGCCTGGGCAGTCCCTGAGCTTCTTTTACTCAAGGTTAGCACACTATCACTCGAGCCAGAGAACCACTTCCAGCTTTTTCTATTTATGTCGTACTGAGGACTCAAACCCAGGGCTTCATGCACAGTAGGAAAGCACTTTACCACTAAGCCACATTCCCAGCCCCTCTTTACCACTTTGAGCTACAGCTCCACTTCAAGTTTTCTAATGGTTAATTGGATATAAGAGTCTCATGAGCTTTCCTGCCCTGGTTGGCTTAGAACCACAATCAGCCTCCTGATTAGCTAGGATTACAAACACAAGCCACCAGTCTGGTTTTATTGCTAATTAATTGGAGATAGAATCTCATGGACTTTCTGTTTGGGCTGACCTTGAACTAGGACCTTCCTGTCTCTCAGCCTCCCAAGTAGTTAGGAGCTACAAGCATGAACTACCAAAACCCAGCTGAAGAGCCTGATGTATGAGTGACTCCATCTTTAAGCTAGTTGTTAGGTTTTTTTTTTAATTTAAATTTTTTTGTGTGTGAACATACTGTACAGAGGGGTTACAATTACATGGGCAAGATACATTTCTTTTTTTTTTTTTTTTTTTTGGTCCAGTCATGGGGCCTGAACTCTGGGCCTGGGCGCTGTCCCTCAGCTCTTCAGCTCAAGGCTAGCACTCTACCACTTGAGCCATAGCGCCACTTCCGTTTTTTTTTTTCTTTTTGCTTATGTGGTGCTGAGGAATCGAACCCAGGGCCTCACGCATGCAAGGCAAGCGCTCTACCACTGAGCTACCTTCCCAGCCCAATGCGTACATTTCTTATCAAGCATTGCAGCCTCCTCCTTTGTTTACCCTTCACATCCTTTCCCAGCCTCCCCCCTTAGTTGTTAGGTTTTTAAAAAGAGGTAGCCAAGTTAAGAACAGCACCACACACGTGGTATTCGGGTAAGGGGTAGGTTTATTCATCGTTCCAGCTGGCACCAGGCCGTCTTGGTCCTCCACATGGTGGGGAAAGGCCTGGGAAAGTGAGCTGGGAGAGCTGGGAAAGAGAGAGAGCTGGGAAAGAGAAGAGAAGGAAAGAGCTGAGAAAGAGCTATAAAAGAGCAGAGAGAGGACCTCTTGGCCTGGGCTAGGCCTTATCTAGGGTATGGGTGGAGAAAGGTGTGGCCACATCAAATTCAGATGTGACCTCTGCGGATGCAGATGTGACCTCTGGTGTCCCAGTTGCCTAGGTAACACAAGTACTGGGTGGAGACTTTGCTGCTAGGAGGGCTGGGAAGGTGGCTCAGTGGTAGAGTGCTTGCCTTGCATGCATGAGGCCCTGGGTTCGATTCCTCAGCACCACATAAGAAAAAAGCCGGAAATGGCGCTGTGGCTCAAGTGGTAGAGCGCTAGCTTTGAGCTGAAGAGCTGAGGGACAGCGCCCAGGCTCAGAGTTCGGGCCCCACAACCGGACACCCCCCCCCAAAAAAAAAGTTCTTTGACGGGCACTGGTGGCTCCTGCCTATAATCCTAGCTACCTAGGAAGCTGAGATCTGAGGATCCAGGTTCAAAGCCAGCCGAGGCAGAAAGTCTGTGAGACTCTTATCTCCAATTAATCTTCAAAAAGAAGGAAACAGAGCTGTGTCACAAGTGGTAGAGTACCAAACCTGAGCAAAAAGCCAAGCAAGAGCCCCAAGTCTCTGAGTTCAAGCCTAAGTACTAACACGTGCATGGACACGCATGTGCTCATACACATACACACACAACTGCAAGAACAGAAAAATACTCTGTAGTTTTTATGTCAGTTAACTCTAATAAAATCAGTGCACCTTTTGTATATGCTGTAGAGAAAGCAGGCCTCCAAATCCCAGTCAAATTAACATCATTTCATAGCAGGCAATCATTTCTCTGTTCTGTACACTGAGGCTCTGTGCTAGACTGCAGAAAAACAAAGCCATCCTCCCTTTTCCCTGGGAGCCTGTTTTCCTGAGAATTTCAAAGTCCCTGGTAAGGACAAGGACAGTGTCATTCTCAAGCTCAGTTCTTCTCTGGACATGGTTTACTTTTGGTCTCTTGGTTTACTTTAAACTCCCTTCATTTACTTTTTACTTAGGTTCATGTATTTTTGACTGGGGGCACACCTGGATTTTGGTCCTCCTATTTATGCCTCCTGAATAGGTAGGATTCTAGACATCCACAATCACATCCAGGTTATTAATATGAGATCTTGCTCATTTTTTGTCTGTGTTGGCCTTGAACTGTGAACCTCCTGATCTTCATCTCCTGAGTAGTGAGGATTATAGGTGTGAACCATTGCAACAGGCTATTGTTAGGGTTTTTTTTGTAATTTATTAATTTGTTTTTATAATTATAAATGTGATGTACAGAGAGATTATAATTACATGAATCAGGTAATGATTACAGTTCCTTTTGTACAGTCTTCTGTTCCTTTATTCTCTCCCATTCTTCCTCCCCATCTTCACCCTCAAGTTGCGTAATTCATTTTCAGCGAGTTTATTATTTTCTATACTTCTCTCAAGTTTAAATTTTGCACATATTTTATGGGCACCTGAACTTTTACTTTTACTTTTTTTTGTGTGGGTTGTGGGACTTGAACTCTGGGCCTGAGCGTTGTCCTTCAGTTCTTCAGCTCAAGGTGAGTGCTCTACCACTTGAGCCACAGCACTACTTCTGGTTTTCTGAGTGGTTTATTGGAGATAAGAGACTCTCAGGGCTGCGAAAGTGGCTCAGTGGTAGAGAGCTTGCCTTGCATGCATGAGGCTCTGGGTTCGATTCCTCAGCACCACATAAGCAGAAAAAGGTGGCTCAAGTAGTAGAATGCTAGCCTTGAGCTGAAGATCTGAGGGACAGTGCCCAGGCCCAGAGTTCAGGCCCCATGACTGACCAAAAAAAAAAAAAAAAAAAAAAGAGTCTCATGGACTTTCCTGCCCAGGGTGGCTTTGAACCATGATCCTCAGATCTCAGCCTCCTGAGTAGCTAGGATTCAAGTGTGAGCCACCAGGGCCTGGCCGAACTTTTACTTTTTTAGCTATTTTGTTTTTCTGTTTCAAATGAACGTTTTCATATTTGCATAATGAGTATGCTGAAACAAAGATACTAAGTAAAAATAGGCATTGGGCGGATGTGGCAAAATCATGTGAAATCTATAGTGCATAACTAAATATGAGCTGCACTTTCTCTTCTCACTCAGACTGAATCAGAGTTTCAAAACAAAATTCAGCCGGGTGCTGGTGGCTCACGCCTGTAATCCTAGCTACTCAGGAGGCTGAGATCTGAGGATCACGGTTCAAAGCCACCCAGGCAGGAAAGTCCATGAAACTCTTATCTCCAATAAACCACCAGAAAACCGGAAATGGCACTGTAGCTCAAGTGGTAGAGCGCTCGCCTTGAGCTCAAGAGCTGAAGGACAGCGCTCAGTTCAAGCCCCACGATTGACAAAAAAAAAAAAAAATTCAAGCCAGGCCGGGTGCTGTGGTTCAAAATGGTAGAGAGCTAGCCTTGAGCAGAAGAGCTCATTGACTAGTGCCTAGGCCCTGAGTTCAAACCCCAAACAATTAATTAACTAATTCACTAATTAATTAAAAGGTCAATCAGTGATGCCAATGTTAATAATTGTTTGTACATGTTTAATCTTCTTCTTTAGATTTAATTGTTTCTACTTTCTTTCCTACCTGCTTATTATTTCATCAAGTTATTTCCAGTTAGTTGGAGGACTGACATATGTTCCATCCCCTATCTCTCAGATTTTAGTCATCTCTGTTTTGTGTGTATGTGCTGGTACTGAGGCTCACATTCAGGACCTCACACGCTTGCTAAGCTGGCACTCTACCACTTGAGCCATACCTCCAGTTCTGGCTTTTTCTGGTGAGTTAAGAGTTAAGAGTCTCTCAAATTTGTCGGCTTGGACTAGCTTGGAAACAGTCTTCCTGACATCCTTATATTTCCACACCTCCTGATAGCTAGGATTATGGGAATGAGCTACAGAAACTGGCTTCAGTCATCCTTTTATCTTTGCCTGAATGTGATCCATGTTGACTGTGTTAGGTAGATGGTAGATGCCTATACTCTCCCACCACTGAGAATCTGTCTTGCCAAAGTCTCCCATAAATATCAATTTATATTAATAAAGCAACTATAATGATGCAATAAACACCAAGTACATCCTAAAACAATTTGCAAGTAAACTGCAAACTAAATGTGATCACTGAAGACTTGTGTATACAATGAATTATTACCTATGTCTGAGTCTTTTTTTGGGGGGGAGGTCGTGGGGCCTGAACCCTGGGCCTGGGTGCTGTCCCTCAGCTTTTCAGCTCAAGGCTAGCGCTCTACCCCTTGAGCCACAGCGCCACTTCCGGCTTTTTTCTTTTTGCTTATGTGGTGCTGAGGAATTGAACCCAGGGCCTCATGCATGCAAGGCAAGCACTCTACCACTGAGCCACCTTCCCAACCCCTATGTCTGAGTCTTAACATGGTTACCCAAACCAGAAATTCCTCATATATGTGAGTCAGACTTACCAAAAAGACATGACAGTGGGTGTCTTTGACCTCCCAGAATGGAACTGCTTACAGGAGGCTATGCTGATTTCAGTGGTCAGAAGTTGAGATTGTGGCTCAAGTGTGCTAGCCATAAGCATGAAAGCTTAAGGACAGTACCCAGACCCTGAGTTCAAGCCCCAGGACAGACACACACTCATGCCCATGCGCGCGCGTGCGCGCGTGTGCACACACACACACACATACACACACACACTGAGGTAGTGTTGGTGAAGAATTAGGGGGTTTTGTTTTGTTTTGGTTTGATGTTGGTGTTGGGGCTTGAACTCTGGGCCTGGGTGCTGTTCCTGACCTCTTCAGCTCAAGTGAGCACTCTACCATGTGAGCCACAGTACCACTTCCAGTTTCTCTGTGGAGCACATGGGCAGCAAAGATGGCGCTGGGAGGGGGTTGAGTGGGCAGAGCCTAATTTACTGAAGAGCACATGGCCAGCCAAGATGGCTCTGGGAGAGAGTAGAGTGGGCAGACCCCAATTGATCTTCTGATCAGTATCTTACCAGCCCGTGAAGGCTCAGGTGAATGATAGGGTGTGACCTTGACAGTGATTGGTTCCTCTTCCTCCCTTACCATACCACCCACCCTTTTTGTCTTTAAAAGGGGTTGCTCTCTGTTAATAAAGGAGTTTTTTCTACCTGCTGGATTTGGCTCCCCGCTGTGTCTGATTGTCTCCCGGGCTGAGGGAGGCTAGGGAATGGGTGAGTGACGCATTTACCTTTCCTCGGACCCCGTCCGTCTTTTGTGGGACGGACGAAGACCCAACAGTTTCTCAGCCTCCTGAGTGCCTAGGATTACAGGCATGAGCCACCAGTGCTTTGTGAAGACTCAGAGTCTATGTTGAAGGGGTAGAATGATGCAGGCTCCGGCTTCAGGATTATCTGAGGACTGTTTGAGTATTAGGAAAGCTCTTGGCATGTGGGGCTAGAGAGGGAAAATGTTCTCTCTCCTTATCTCAAAACACATGTCACAGACTCCTGGGAGCTGAGGAAGTGGCTCTTCTGCTTGCTTAAGCATAGATGAACAGCTGGTCAAGCATTTTCCTGAGATTGGAGAAGTGGTTTGAGCTTGCTCTAAAATAGTTTAGATAATACTATACCAAGACATTGTCTCATAGGTTAAGTCAAATTGTATCTGTTGAAATTTTTTGTGTGAATGTCTCCTGACCAAATCTTGGCAAAGATCATGCTTGCTTGTCTTTAAATACCCACTAACAATAAAGCACAGCATGCAGTGGCAATTGCTGTTTGCACTCTGCATCCCCTGTGTCCTGGTGATTTCGTGACCCTTACCCAGGGACCCCAACGCACTAGACGTTGACAATTGGCACTCGAACAGGGACCCTGCATTGTTGAATTCAGGAAGGGATATTCAGGTAAGTACTTTTAATTACAGGTTAATGGGACAAGTTAAGTCTACTCTGTACTTACATATGCTTAAACATTTACTTGCTGCTTATGGTGTAAATACTTCTTATTTTGACATAGAAATGTGTATTAATGTAGTTAGGGAATGGAATCCTTAGTTCCCCGATGAAGGAATATTAGATGTTGATAATTGGAAATGAGGAAAGAATAAAGTAGAAAGAGCTGTTCGAGAAGGGGAAAAGATTAGATTTTGGTCCATTTGGGCTATTTTACATACCTTTTTTAAAGCTTTGAATGAGGAAAGATTAATAGCAGACTTAAAGAAAGGGGCCACCCCTTCTATTGTAGATTTACAATTGGACTCTGAGGTTAAATTAACAGAGAAAAAACTAGAGGTAAAAAAGGCTGAAAAGGAACAAACTGAAAGTGTAAATAAAATGTCTGAGCAAATGGAATTGATTTTATCAAAATTACTACATATGGAGTTGGAAATTAGCAGAGTGAAAGGCGAACCTGAGAAAGTGAAAGTAAAGCAGCCTTTGGCTCCTCTGCTGGCCCATGCAATCTTTAAAGCGTCACTCCCTCACAAAACAGAGGGCTCAGACAGTGAGTTTGATGATGAAATGCCTATTTTTTCTTATCCTGTAATTCGACCACCCCCTATGAATGGTATAGCTCAACCAGCCAGATACAAAGGTATTGCTGTTGATGATACTGGTAAACTTAAGAAGGCAGTGACATTGCATGGTCCTCAGTCTCATTATGTTAAGGAATTGCTTAATGGGCTCAACATTACAATAATTTTGCTCCCGAGGATTGGAAGATGCTTTGTAGAGCCTTGCTTAAGAAACCTGAATATCTACAATGGCAAATGTGATTTGCTGAGTTATGCACAGAAAGGGCTAGACAAAATGCACAGAGCAGTAATCCATAAGGTCATAACTGAAATGCCCAGTCCTCAAAGACCACCGGAGACCACCAGAGACTCACACTCGAACTGCAAAACGCAAGGTTCATTCAGAACAAGCCTAGGCTCGGGCCTCGTCCCATACACTCTGACACAGCAGAGGGAGGGAGGAGACCCCGAGCGACTTTCCAACAGGCAAAAACCACAAGGTGACAAAAAGATACTTTATCCAGGTGTTCAAACAGAATTACATGTGAATACAAAATCTGATTGGCTCGGGGTAACATTCCAGGGCAGTTAGTGTCAGCAGGGGGTTACAGAACTGGATGGGTCATCTGTGTGTGTGTGTGGGGGGGGGTAGTTAGGGTCTAATGGTTTCAGTATAAACAACCTCTTTCAGTAATCTGCAGGTTCTGGTCAATTTCAACATAATACCATCTCTCAATATAAAGACACTTCTCAAAAACATCTTGGTCAGCAGGGCTTAGAACAAAGGCATAAAGTTAATCATGAAACGACGCCTGAGCAAGATAGTTACTCTTGTTCTCTCAATAACCTTTCCCATGTTAAGTGGAACAGAACAATATGTGGATGCTCATATAAAAGTAAACTCTCCTGAAGAGATCCATGAGCAGTTACGAGACATAGGCATTAAGGCACGGGAAAGGATTCAGCCGCTAGGAGAACATTATGGCTCTTGGACTAAAGTAATTCAAAAACCTAATAAACCCTGTGTTAAATTTTTATCACAATTAAAATAGCACCTAAAAAATACAAAAAGATACTGTGGTAAAATATTTAGGATGGGGGGGGGGCTGGGAAGGTGGCTCAGTGGTAGAGCACTTGCCTTGCATGCTCGAGGCCCTGGGTTCGATTCCTCAGCACCACATAAGAAAAAAGCCGGAAGTGGCGCTGTGGCTCAGGTGGTAGAGCGCTAGCCTTGAGCTGAAGAGCTGAGGGACAGCTCCCAGGCCCAGAGTTCAGGCCCCACGACTGGACCAAAAAAAAAAAAAATTTAGGATACATTGTTTCTAGACAAACAGTGACACCTCAAAAAATATCTTTACAACATGATCAATTACATACCTTAAATGATTTTCAAAAGTTACTAGGAGGGCTGGGAAGGTGGCTCAGTGGTAGAGCACTTGCCTTGCATGCTCAAGGCCCTGGGTTGGATTCCTCAGCACCACATAAGAAAAAAGCTGGAAGTGGCGCTGTGGCTCAAGTGGTAGAGTGCTAGCCTTGAGCTGAAGAGCTGAGGGACAGCGCCCAGGCCCAGAGTTAAGGCCCCCACGACCGGACCCCCCAAAAAAAAAGTTACTAGGAGATATTAATTGGATGCTACCAGCCTTAGGAATTCCTACTTATCAATTACATAATATGTTTTCATTGTTACAAGAGGAGCCTGACTTACATAACAAAAGAACTTTAACTAAGGAAGCTGAAAAAAATTACAATTTGTAGAACAGAGAATAAGAGAAATGTTTTTACATCGAGTAACACTGAATCAACCCATAAATTTATATATTTTGGATACATGGAAATACCCAACAGGAATTATAGGACAAAATGAGCTACTATTAGAATGGATTTATACACGGCATAGATTTACAAAAAATATTATGCCTTATGAACAACAGTTGGCAATTATTATTCAACAGGCCAGGCAATGGGTATTTACCCTATCGGGGTATGATTTATTTGAAATTATTTTTCCTTTGCCAAAAGACCAAGTAGAATATTTTTAAACATGTCTGAAATGCTACAAATAGCATTAGTAAATTTTACTGGGCAACTTTCCTATCATTTTCCCAAAGGTAAATTGTGGGATTGCTTCTGTAAATAACAATTTGTCATTAATGATATAATTACCAAGGCCCCTATTCCCACTGCTCTTACCGTTTTTTTACAGATGGCTCCAAAACAAAAAGTGCTTATTGGACAACAAACAAATATTGGGTACAAACAACTACTTTAGCATCAGTTCAACAAAATGAACTTTTTGCTATTATTAAGGTGTTGCAAGATTTTGTGGGAGATATTAATATTGTCACTGATTCTGCCTATGCTGTAGGAGTTGTGACTAATATAGTCATTGCTGTTACATATTAATCTAAACCCCAGCTAAATCAATTATTTGAACAATTACAAGCATTACTGCAACAACAAAATGCCAAAGTGTTTGTAACTCACATTAGGGCTCACTCTTCGTTACCTGGGTAACTTGTATATGGCAATAATCAGGTTGATAAATTAGTTTTGCTTCTGCTGAACAGGATCATGCTCATTTATGTACAAATACTGGCCACTTACATATGCATTATAAAATACCTTATTCTCAAGCTAAACAAATTATAAAAAGGTGTCCTATCTGCAGACCAATGCATTTGAGAGTTGTACCTGTTGGAGTAAATCCTCGAGGATTATAACCTAACGAGCTTTGGCAAATGGATATAACCCATGTACAAGCCTGTGGCCATTTTTCTTTTGTATGTGTTACAATAGATACTTATTCCAAATTTGTTTGGGCTTCTGCCCTTATGGGAAAAACTGTTAACCATGTAATAGAACACTTATTGGAAGCTTTTGCCATTATGGGAGTGCCTACCAAAATAAAGACTGATAATGGACCAGCCTATAAAAGTATCAAATTTAGGGGGGAGGCTGGGAAGGGAGGTGAAGGGTAAACAAAGGAGGAGGCTACAATGCTTGGTAAGAAATGTATGCATTATCCTGCCCATGTAATTGTAGCCCCTCTTTACAGTATGTTCTCAAATAAAATAAAATTAAATTAAAAAAAAATAAAAGTATCAAATTTAAAAGATTTTGTGAACTTTATAATGTGGTACATATTACAGGAATAGAATATAACCCCCAAGGACAAGCCATTATTAAACGAGTTCATGGCACACTAAAACAACAAATTAAAAAATTAAAAAGGAGAAAAAGGTTGGATGAAGTTATGGATGTTTTGTGGTTTTCCATGCAAAATCCTAAAATAATTTTACATCAAGTTCTTTTTGTTCTTAACTTTTTAAACTTACCACAAGGAGATATTTTAACTAGAGCTGAGCGCCATTTTGAACAAATATCACAAAAATGTTATTTAAATGCTCCCACATGGATTAAGATTACATTGGACGCAGAATGACAACCAGGAACATTATTACATAAGGGGCGAGGATAGGGTTTTGTGTCTACACAGGATGGCAAACAATACTGGCTTCCTGCCCGATGGATACAGACTTGGCCAGTGAGGACAGCCCCGTACCCTGCAAGGAATCGGCCACCAGTTGAGAAAAAGAAATCCCCATTGCCCACCTGGGGGCAGGTTAAAAAGTTGACTGGAGAAGGACAAAAGATGTTACAACGCACTGGTAAACCTGTCATGGCTGAGAACTTGGTCCTGGCCATGTGCGCCCTGCTTACTGTAAACTCTGTCCATGCTAATGCTAATATAAGTTATTGGGCCTTTGTTCCTAACCCTCTTTTATTGGAACCTGTTGTTTGGGGAGACATGGATATAACCGTCTATACTGTTCCTGCTGTTTTATCTCCTCCTTGGAATAATTTGACATTTTACAATAAGGATGATGGTAGCTTTTTAAATTTTACTTACTATACTCATTCCTTGCCTGTTTGTCTGGGGCCTCCTCCATGTTTAGTTATGAATTGGCAACATTGGGTCTTAGCTGGGAAATGCATTTCCAATTCTAGAACACAGCTGCAGTGATTAAGTACTTGGTCCATTAATAGCATCTGGGAAAGCGTCACCTTTGATGGCGAGTTATCCTTACCTATGTGCCCTGATTTTACTTATATTGATTTAAAATATCAGCCTTCTGTGTGGCAAGAGTGTAGAGGAACATTTGGAAAAATGTTCAATAATTTTATTAATTGGGGACCTTTTGGACAGTTTATTAACACATGTTCAAAATGGAATATTACCAGATGAGATGTGATTTATCAAATGTTACTAGGGTGCCGGATGCCATTAAGGGATCGCTTACTGGAGCTCAATTGATGGCCTGGGGAGATGGAGGCATTGCAGATGCTCGATGGGCTTTCATGGCTGCACCCACTGCTGTTCAGACTCATCTTTGGAAGGTTGCAGTGGCGCTGAAACCCGTGATGCTATCAAATGGATCATTTTTGGGGACGGCAAACTCTGTGTCCACTTATAATTTTACTCTGCTTTATGTATTTTTAGTGGGAAATTTTACATTTCCTCCTACTATTTCTTGTTCTAATTGTCGCCTGTATTCTTGCGTTAATTCCTCTCTTAATTTTAATGACAGTAATAGTATTATGATTTTACAACAAAGAACTCATATTTGGCTACCTGTTAAATTAGGAAGAGAATGGTCCCAAAATCCTTTGGATAGTATTGTTATTGAATTTTTTTACCAAACTACTAAAATGTACAAAGCATATGATTGGAGCCATTGTAGCTGTGATTTTAAGCTTAATTGCTATTACCATTGTTGCTGCGGTGTCTGGAATTGCCCTACACACTTCCTTACAAACTAAACACTTTGTGTGTAGCGACCGTCTACTCGACCAGCGAGAAAAAACGACCACCACACCAGGAGTCTTCTCAGATCACACTTTATTGGAGAGCCTTTTAGTTGTAGGAGAGCTTGGGCGCGAGAGAGCGTGCACCCGAAACATGGCCACTTATATAGGGAATAGGAACACGGGTCTTGGGTCTTTCTATCATTGGTCGTCTGCCTTTCACCGTCACCAGGTGCCACGGGATTGGCTGGGGACTCTACGTGGCTCGCGCATGCGCAAAGCCCAGGACCCGCCGTCCCGCCAAGCACCGCCTGAAAGGGAGTGGTTACCTCAAAGCTGCAAGGGAGTGGGCGCCATCTTGTAATGGCGTTTACCCTGGCTCCCTACAGTTCCCCCTTTTTTGTTTTTTGGCAACAGGTAAGAGTAGAGGTTGGGTCTCTGTCTAAAACATTAGGACCTTGCACTGGCCTTCACCTGAGGGGCGCGCCTTCCCCAGTGATGACCAGGCCCGTCCGATGCCTTTTTTGCAGAGGTGGGATCTTGGGCATCAACCCACTTGCAACTCAGCATGCTCTTCTTGAGGAGATGGTTCTCCTCAAGTGCAGTGCACTTGCCTAGCACCCTGTCCCAAATTGCAAATTGCATACCTGTCCCGGTGCAATGGGATCCCCTGATCCCTCGGGGTGCTAAGGCTATGCAGGATGGTAAGGCTTAATTGCCTCTCAGGGCCGACAGCCCGATCTGGGGTGAGGATCCACTCTCCAAAGCGGCTAATGCTTGCAAGATAACAACCTTGTCCCTTCTGGTTTGGGCTCGAAGGCGACAGACCAACCATAGGCAGACCACGCATCCTCCCAAGCAGCAGGCTAAAAACATTCTGACTACCACCCACTCTTTGGAAAAGGACACCGCAGAGGCAATCCAGTCAGTAAATTGTAACAGCCCACAGCATCATCGGTTTAGCTATCACAGGGATTGCTATTAGCACTGTTGCTAACAGCAGGAAGATCAGCTGCATCTTCAAGAGGGGGTTCTGCTGCCGTCTCCACCGGCCTGGTCAGTCTCGTTGGCACCCAGTGAGGTACTTCTTGACTCTGTGGAAAAACACAAACAGCTCCCCTGGATCTCGTTATTACCGGATCCGGTCCATACCATTTATTATTAATAACATCCTTCCACATAACCATGTCTTTAGTGTCCATGGAGTCTCTTGTCATATGCCGATCTGCGGCAGACTGATCGTTGTCATTTAGAATTAAAAAATTAAGGGTAAAGAGCGCAAGAGAAAGTCTTTCCCTGGGGGACGCGGACTCAGCAATTCCCCCTTTTTGCTTTTGAAGCATTTCTTTTATGCTTCGATTAGCTCTTTCCACTATACCTTGTCCTTGAGGATTGTAGGGCAATCCGGTGGTGTGGGCAACCTGCATTTGTGCGCAAAAGGCGCAAAAACCATGGGAAGTATAAGCAGGGCCATTATCCGTCTTGAGTCTAAGGGGCTTTCCCCAAGCTGCCCAAGCTTCTAAGCAGTGTATTCTGACGTGAGACACCTTTTCTCCTGCCAGAGGTGTGGCATGAATGACACCAGAAAAGGTGTCCACAGACACATGTAAATATTTTAACTTACCAAATTCCGTCAGATGAGTAACATCCATCTGCCATAGGGCGTTTGGTCTCAACCCCCTGGGGTTTACCCCCACATGGGGAGGATGAAGAAAGGTAACACAAGATTTACAGGCTTTAACAATATCTCTTGCCACATGCCTGGACAAATTATATCTTTTCCTAAGGGTATTAGCAGGTACATGATACAATTTATGAAAGTCTTTTGCCAATTCTACAGGATCAGCAGCAACCAGAGCCACAGCCCGAGTTGCCTGGTCCACCAAATCATTACACTTTGCCATCGGGCCCGGCAACATAGAGTGGGCGCGAATATGTCCAATATAAAAAGGATGTTTTCTGTTTAAGAAAAGGGATTGAATCTGTAACAAAACATTAGAAATTGTACTGGCCTGCTTAACTGAAGCAGCAACTTCAAGAGAAGCAACGGCATTTACAACATATAATGAATCAGAAAATAAGTTAAAAGGTTGATCAAATCTTTTAAAAACTTCAAGCACAATTAAACATTCAACAGCCTGTGGGGCATTCGGCCGAAAATTAAAGACTACCGGCTGTTTGTGTCCTTGAACAAAAAAGGCACCTTGTCCAGATTTTGATCCATCCGTAAAGATGGTTAGAGCATCAGCCAAGGGCTCCTTTGAAGTGACAACAGGAAAATACACTAAATTTTTGTTAACTATGGCAAGCAGAGGATGCTTAGGATAATGATTATCAATTACATTTGGAAATGAGCAAACAAGAATTGCCCACATATCCACTGTGGCTGCTGAAATTTCAACTTGCTCACGGGTGTATGGAATAATTAATTTATCTGGAATTTTTGCAAAGTGCATCAAACAATACTTTATACCCAAAATTGCCTTTTTTTTTTCCTCAGATCAAAATTGCCTGTTTAGCCACCAATTCAGGAAAATATTGAACAGTTTTTGCTCCCACAGAATCATAGCATTAATAGTTAGCCTTCGAAGCAAGGCAGTGGTATAATTAGCCGTCACCCCATAAGTCCTGACTGCCTCAGCTAAATCTTTTAACTGGGAGTAGGAAACCGGCTCAAGAATTCTCTCATTGGTAATGGGATTCTCAAAGACTGGGAAAGCGGCTGCTAATCGCGACCAGGTGTTTTCTTTTATAAAGTGACTCTTCCCTGCCCGCAGGGACGGCGGGGGGGGGGGGGGGGGGGCAACGGGTGAGGGGCAGCTCCGTTTCCTCTCCCTGGCTGCTGCGGTACTCCCACCCCTAGGGGCGCCACCCTCCATATCTGTCTGCCTCGTGCTCCGCCGCAGCCTCTTCTAACTCTTCACTATCAGCTGGATCGAGCTGCTCTCCCTCCTCCTCTAACATTTCTTCCTCTGAGTCACTCACAAGATTACTATATTCTTGGTCCCGCCCTTCCACATGTAGGGCTGAGAACCGGTTTGCTTTTAAAAACCCTTCTCCTTTTGTGAGGGCTGCAGTCCCTCCTGCTTTAATTCTTTAGGATCCTTTTGTCTTTTTTCCCTTTTTCTTTTAGGCCTATTTTCCTCCCCCTTACTGGATGCTGACTCTGATAGACTATCCTGATGCTGCGTTAGTACTTTGCATCCTTCCTGGATTAAATCAAATCCTCCCTCCTCGAGGCAAGTGCGCACCACCAAAAAGACAAGCCACAAGGGAAGAAGCAAAGCAAGCAACCAATAAATATCTAAATCTACAGTGAACAGCATACCGGGGGATATTTACCGACATCCCCTCTCCGCGTGTTGAGTTCTGGCTCCGGTTCTCAGCCTCTCGCGCGGGTCCTGTCCCTGGTTCGTTCCCGGGTCTCGGTACCACTTGTAGTGACCGTCTACTCGACCAGCGAGAAAAAACGACCACCACACCAGGAGTCTTCTCAGATCACACTTTATTGGAGAGCCTTCTTACTTGTAGGAGAGCTTGGGCGCGAGAGAGCGTGCACCCGAAACATGGCCGCTTATATAGGGAATAGGAACACGGGTCGTTCTATCATTGGTCGTCTGCCTTTCACCGTCACCAGGTGACACGGGATTGGCTGGGGACTCTACATGGCTCGCGCATGCGCAAAGCCCAGGACCCGCCGTCCCGCCAAGCACTGCCTGAAAGGGAGTGGTTACCTCAAAGCTGCAAGGGAGTGGGCGCCATCTTGTAATGGCGTTTACCCTGGCTCCCTACATTTGTGGAAGAATGGCACCGGGATTCACATGAATTGTGGGTCTCACAGGTAGAAATTGATGCTCGATTACAAACACAGATTAATATTCTTAAACAGACAGTGGGATGGTTAGGAAAAGTTATTGGTTGTGGAAAAACAGTTATTGTTAAAATGTGATTGGAATTTTACTACCTTTTGCATTACTAATGTAAAATATAATAAATTTATACATGATTGGAATGTAATACAGCAGTATTTATCTGGAAATTCTACTGCTGCTCAATTGATTGCTCAGTTACAATTTAATGTACATGATATTTTTGGTAAACAATTTACAAATGATGCTTCTAATATTGCTGATGCATTTATTAAGCAATTGGAAGGGTTGGATCTGAAAGAAATACTACAAAGCATTTCACATACTGCTAGTGGTATGGGAATTATGATTGTTATTATTTTGTTTGCACTTGTACTGTTATATTTGATTCTTATGAAACCAATGCAAGCTTCTATGATAACCCTGTGGAAAGCTTTACTTTTAAAACAAAAGAAAAAAGAAGGAAATTGTGAAGACTCAGGGTCTATGTTGAAGGGGCAGAATGATCCAGGCTCCGGCCTCAGGATTATCTGAAGACTGTGTTTGAGTATTAGGAAAGCTCTTGGCATGCCGTGCTACAGAGGGAAAATGTTCTCTCTCCCTATCTCAAAACACATGTCACAGACTCCTGAGAGCTGAGGAAGTGGCTCTTCTGCTTGCTTAAGCATAGATGAACAGCTGGTCAAGCATTTTCCTGAGATTGGAGAAGTGGTTTGAGCTTGCTCTAGAATAGTTTAGATAATACTATACCAAGACATTGTCTCATAGGTTAAGTAAAATTGTATCTGTTGAAATTTTTTTGTGTGAATGTCTCCTGACCAAATCTTGGCAAGATCATGCTTGCTTGTCTTTAAATACCCACTAACAATAAAGCACAGCATGCAGTGGCAATTGTTGTTTGCACTCTGCATCCCCTGTGTCCTGGTGATTTCATGACCCTTACCCAGGGACCCCAACGCACTAGACGTTGACAGTACCTGGCATGAATTAGGTTTTGACAGGTGAATTGTAGGGATTGTTGTTATGGTTTTGATAGGAAATGTCTTCCCCCAAAGACTCAAGTGTTAAAGACAGTTTCCAGCTGATGAGGCTATTGTGATGTGGGAAGACCTCTGGGAGGTGGGGCTTAGTGGAAGGAAGTTAGGTCATTGGGGTGTGTCCTTAAAGAGGATGTTGGGATCTGGATGCCTTCCCCTACCCCCTGGACCCCCACTCTTCTCTCTCTCTATGTCTCTTTCACTCTGCTTCCTGACTAACAAGAAGTGAAAAGCTTTGCTCCAACACATGTTCATGTGTGTGTGTGCGTGTGTGTGTGTGTGTGTGTGTGTGTGTGTGTGTGTGTGTGTGTGTGTGGCTTGAATTCAGGTCCTCACACTCACACTTGGCTTTTTCACTCAAGGCTAGTGCTCTACTACTTGAGTGATGAGAATCTGCCTTGCCCTCATAATTCAAGGCTCTCCCATGGCTCATAGACCTCCCTCCTTCCCTCCCTCGGAAATCTCTGGCCCAACCTAGAAGTACACACTGAACTTCACCTGCACCCTATCTAGAAGTACACTTCAACCTCACCCCTACTCTGGAAGTGCACTTGCCCCAGGCAGGGCCAGGGACTGCCTGAATCCACAACTCAACACCTCCCTTAAACCCCAGACCACCCTCACCCCCACGCTCAGCCTTCAGCACCCCTTGTATCTTCGACTTTGTTTGATGTTCCTTAGCACCCCTCTTCAACATTGATTAAAAGTGTGATCTGATCTGTTGAGGTCTCTATCTCCTTGTTTTCATCTCCTTGACCTTTCCCAACACTTAGCCACCATTCACTCCACTTCTGACTTTTTGCTGGTTAACTGGATATGTGAGGGGCGGGGGGAAAGTGGGGGGGGGGAAAGCCTTTTTATGTCAAACCAAAGTGGTATCTTGAGATATCCTGTTATTTTTTGCTTTTTAACTTCGATTGTAACTATTATCTGCACTGTGTGTGACCAGCCAGCCATGTTAGGAATATGAATCTTGTGTCAAAGGAATTAAAACAATAAACTGCATCTACCAGGTGTGCTGCTTATGACAAGCTGGCCATGTTAGCAAGATAAATATTTATCAAAGGAGTTAAAAGGATAATCAGGGCTGGGATGTAGCTTGGTGGCAAAGTGTTTGCCTAGCAAGTGCAACATCCTGGGTTCAATATCCAGTACCAAAAAAGAAAAGCCAAAAACACAGTTAAAAAACACACAAAATGGGGCTGGGAAGGTGGCTCAGTGGTAGAGTGCTTGCCTTACATGCATGAGGCCCTGAGTTCGATTCCTCAGCACTACATAAGCAGAAAAAGCCAGAAGTGGTGTTGTAGCTCAAGTGGTAGAGCACTAGCCTTGAGCTGAAGAGCTGAGGGACAGCGCCCAGGCCCAGAGTTCAGACCCCATGACCGACCAAAAAACAAAACAAACAAAACATACAAAAAAAAAAAACTCCACAAAACCTTTTTTGCTGGGCACTGGTGGCTCATGCCTGTAATCCTAGCCACTCAGGAAACTGAGATCTGAGGATCGCTGTTCAAAGTCACCCTGGGCAGGAAAGTCCCAGAGACTCTTCTCTCCAATTAATCACAGAACAATCCAGAAGAGGCGTCGTATGTCTTAAGTGGTACAATGCTAGCCTTGAGCAAAAGCTTCAAGGGACAGCACCCAGGCCCAGAGTTCAAGCCCCAGGACCAGCAAATAAATAAATAAATAAATAAATGGAATAAGACCCCCTGCAGTGGGAGCATTCCACTGATCCCATCAATCTCCTCCAACACTAAGTGCCAGCCACTCAGTTCCCAGACTCCCTCCTAGCCAGGTGTGACAAGAAAGAAATGTAAGCCTTTGATAAGAATTAAACTGCACCCTTTCTAATCTTGGTAATCAATTGTACTTCCAATGTGAGCCTAGCAGGGAGCAGGTGGTTCATATCTGAAATCCTAACGATTTAGGAAATTGGGATCCAAGGATCGGGGTTCACTTGGAAGCCACACTAGGCAGGAAAATCTGAGAGACTCTTATATCCAATTAGCCACCAACCTTGAGCATAGAAGCTCATGAACACTGCCCAGATGCAGAGTTTAAGCCTCAGGACTAACAAAACAAACAATAAAAAAGAGAATGCAAACCTAACTCCTAAACAAGGAAGGATTGGAAATAAAGCCTAGCAGAATGCCTTGCAGGGTGTACCTGCCTAGCTCTGAGTAGAATAACAGTATTGCACAGTTGTGTGTATGTGCTGGTACTGAGGCTCACACTCAGGGCTTCACACGCTTGCTAAGCTGGCACTCTACCACTTGAGCCATACCTCCAGTTCTGCTTTTTTTCTGGCAAGTTAAGAGTTAAGAGTCTCTCAAATTTGTCTGCTTGTACTAGCTTGGAAACACAGTCTTCCTGACATTCTCATATTTCCACACCTCCGGAGTAGCTAGGATTATGGGCATGAGCCACAGAAACTGGCTTCAGTCATCTTTTTATCTTTGCCTGGATGGGATCCATGTTAACTGTCTTAGGTGCCAGAACCTGCTGGCAACAAAAGGGAATCCTGATTTAGGGGGTGAGGATGAGAAAAAAAAAGACATAAGACACGGGGCTGGGAAGGTGGCTCAGTGGTAGAGTGCTTGCCTTGCATGCCTGAGGTCCTGAGTTCGATTCCTCAGCACCACATAAGCAAAAAGAAAAAAGCCGGAAGTGGTGCTGTGGCTCAAGTGGTAGAGCACTAGCCTTGAGCTGAAGAGCTGAGGGACAGCGCCCAGGCCCAGAGTTCAGGCCCCACGACTGGACCCAAAAAAAAGACATAAGACAAAGGATGGGGTTGGGAGGTCTGCAGCTCAAGACTGCAGCACCGTTTACTTTTTAACTTTCCCTAATATATACTGTTAGAAGTCAAGAAGTAGCATAAGGTTACTATAGTCCAGAAAAAAAAAAAAAACAAGGAAATTTTCAGTAAAAACTGAGTGTAGTAAAAACAAGACAAGGTCAACTGGTTGAAAGTAAAACAAACTCTGCAGACATAGCAAAGCAATCCCAGGCACCTGGTGTCTTTCAAGTAAGCCAGTTCCCTGTTCTCTCACCATTGAGAATCTATCTTGCCAAAGTCTTCCCATAAATATCCATTTATATTAATAAAGCAACTATAATGATGCAATAAACACCAAGTACACCCTAAAACAAGTTGCAAGTAAACTAAATGTGATCACTGAAGATTTTTGTGTACAGTGAATTATTACCTATGTCTGAGTCTAACATGCTTGCCCACACCAGAAGTTCCTCATATATGTGAGTCAGACTTACCAAAAAGACATGACAGTGGGCGTCTTTGACCTCCCAGAATGGAACTGCTTACAGCAGGTTGTGCTGATTTCAGTGGTCAGAAGTGAGATTCAAAAATTTTAGGAAGAAAGCCAGGTGCTGTGATCTTAGAATCACAGTTCAAAATCAGCCTGTAAGACTCTTTTATCTCCAATTAAACACCAAAAAATCCAGAAGTGAAATTGTGGCTCAAGTGGTAACATGCTAGCCTTAAGCATAAAAGCTTAAGGACAGTATCCAGACCAAGCCCCAGGACTGGTTCTCTCTCTCTCTTTCTTTCTCTCTCTCTGGCTCTCTCTGTTTCTTTCTCTCTCTCTGTCTCTCTGTCTCTCTGTCTCTCTGTCTCTCTGTCTCTCTGTCTCTCTGTCTCTCTCTCTCTCTCTCTCTCTCTCTCTCTCTCTCTCTCTCTCACACACACACACACACACACACACACACACACATTGGGGTGGTGGAGGTGAAGAATTAGGTTTTGGCAAGTGAGTGTGGCAAGTTCCCTAAAGACTCAAGGGTTAAAGACAGTCTCCAGCTGATGAGGCTATTGTGATGTGGGGGGACCTCTGGGAGGTGGGGCTTAGTGGAAGGGAGTTAGGTCATTGGTGTGTCCTTAACGAAGATGTTGGGACCCTGGATGCCTTCTCCTGCTCCTATATCCCCATCCTCTCTCTCTCTCTTTCACTTTGCTTCCTGACTAACAAGAAGTGAAAAGCTTTGCTCCACCACGTGTGTGTGTGTGTGTGTGTGTGTGTGTGTGTGTGTGTGTGTGTGTGTGTGTGCATTGTGTCTGGGGCTTGAATTCAGGTCCTCACACTCTCATGTGGCTTTTTCACTCAAGTCTAGAGCTCTGCCAGTGAAGGAAAGCAGGATGGGAACAAGTGAAGAAGCTCTTTTGTGCAGAGATGGAATCTTGAGGTATAGGGAAGGGTTTTTTAAACTCATATATAATCGTTATTAATAGTTCTGCAAGATATATACTTTCCAAATGATAAAGATGTAGAAGTTGATGTTCCTAACAAAGTGGCTTTATAGCAACTGAATTATCTTCCAGGAAATTTGTCTCCAAAATTATTATTCTTCAAATAATAATTTTGTTTTTCAGCTACTTTTATCCTTCAAGGCCCAACAAAGATACCACAAAGTTGTTTAACCTTTACAAGAAGGAAGGAACTTTAAGAAAAAAAAATGTTTTGTTTTTGTTTGTTTTGCCAGTTTTGGGTTTGAACTCAGGGCCTGGGCACTGTCCTTGGGCTTCTTTTGTTCAAGGCTATATTCTACCACTTGAGCCACAGCACAACTTCAGGCTTTAAGTGTTTTCTTTAAGTCCTTCTAATGAAGGACTTACCTTTCCACTCTGGGCTCAATCTTCTTATGGCTCTAAAGACAGAATATGAAGGATTGACCATTACCTCAGGCACCTATAGATGTCAGGCAAAATAATAGTTGTGTGTAGACATGTTTGACTGCAAGTGAGACTTTCCCACCCAGGAGCCACAAGTTCCTGCGACCAGCCTTGCGTAGAATATTCCATTGTGAGCCTGATCAGAAGGCCCACCTCACCAGACCTAAAGGTCTTTTGATTTGAAACCCTTTTCCTGAGCCAAACCCCATAAAAGCCTCACTTCAACCTCACCTCCTCCCATAACCTCGGATCCCACAGGAAGATTGCTGCCCCTTGTTGTTCCTCAATAAACAGTCCTGTTTTAAAAAATATTCTGATATTCAACTCCAAGAAGGTTTTTTTACAAAAAAAAAACAGCATATGTTTTTATCAGATATATCTACAGTTTACAGCTTACCTCTTTTATCAAGATATGTTTGGGGAGGGGAGATGATTAAAGTGAGGTCTGTAGCCTGGGCAGTTCTTAGATAAATCTATCTGGGAGAAAGATGAGTGTTTTAAGATTAAATGATTTTCTATCAAAGTAAATTGCCGGGCTGAGAATGTGGCTTAGTGGTAGAGTGCTTGACTAGCATTCATGAAGCCCTGGGTTTGATTCCTCAATACCACATAAACAGAAAAAGCCAGAAGTGGTGCTGTGATTCAAGTAGTAGAGTGCTAGCCTGGAGCAAAAAGCAGCTCAGGGACTGACTGTGCGCAGGCTCTGAGGTCAAGCCCCAGGACTAGCAAAAAAGAAAAAAGAAACAAATAAATTGTCTTGATGAAATCTGCTCTACTTCTTGTATGCCTATTAATTTTTGACACTGGAGAGTCCATGTGTGTTTCTTACAGAGATAAGAGTCTCATAGACTTTTCTAGCCCAGGCCTGCTTCAAATCTCAACCTCAGATCTCAGCCTCCTGAGTAGTTGGGATTATAGGCGTGAGCCACTGTCTCTTGGTCCGCACATACTTCTGATGTTCTACCTTGCCATGACTCAGAAAACAACCTCTGTGGACAAAAGCCTCTAAAATAATAAATTCTTCCTCTAGATTGAAATTATCATTGGCATTTGGCTATAATGAAAGTCAGCTGACTGCATCATAATTCCTGAGTGTCACAAGCTCTGAAAACTTGATATAAGTGTGCCATGTACCGGTGACAGAGACAACCTATAAGGATATTGTAAAGTTGCCAATAAGGATATTGTAAAGTTGCCAATAAACCTTGATCATCAAGTTGGACTTCTGCTCTGTTTGACTAAATAACTGATTCATACTTATAATTGAGACTGCTCAAGTGTGATTCAGTTATAAAACATCAACTTAGTGAGTGTGAAACCCAGAGTTCAAATCCTCTAGTACCAGCAACATGGGAAGAGTCTAAAGTTGTGTAGACCCCCATGGAGCAGTTCAAGAGTATCAAGATGCTGGCCATTGGATTAGCCTTTCTGGCTTGGGTGAGTACTTCTCTTGCCTTCCTTCTCTTTACTTGCTTGTTTCTTCTCTTGGGTTTGGATTGTTTAAATGATCTTGTTAAGAAGAAGAGACTGAGGAAAGCTCTCAGTCTTCTTATCTCCACCCCTGGGTGATTTCAAGACCTGTAAATACACGGTGGAATGTCAGCCTTTGAACTAGGGTGACCAGGTTGGATCAAGAAATCTAAGACATAAACCCAGAAACGAGTTATTATAGAGAAATTGTAGAGAAAACAAGTAAGGGATTGACATTGCTTTTTTAAAAATTTTTATTGTCCTAAATACACATGAATTATATGATTTCACTTATTTGAAAAGAGAAATATCTAGAAAATGACTTTTGCCTAAAAGACAAAACCATAAAGACAGATCAATGGCTATGTAGGCTGCAGGTGGGAGAAGAGGACAGCTGAAAAGAAGGGAAGAAAGTTTTTAGGGTAAGAGACTCATTCTGTATCTTGATTGTGGTGGGGTTCCACAATTGTATATAATTACCAAAATTAGTCAAACGGTACACTTAAAATGGGTGAATTTCATTGCATGCAAAGTGTTAATTTTTAAAACACAAAAACAAAGTAACAGCATTCTACTGCACTAATTGAAACTAAATTGAGCTATTCTTTTTCTCAAAGACTTGGCAAAAGTTATTCCAATAATACAAGGTGTTAATCAGTACAATATTTCTATAGAGTAATTTGGCTTTGCATACTTAAATCGGTAAAGAATGACTAGACTTTTTGAATGAACTGATTGAGTTGTCATTATTTAAACAACAGGATGTTTTGCCTTGAAAATATAGACTTACCAGCACGACTATGTTTATTGCAGCACTATTTACTATAGCTAAGATATGGAACCAACCCAGATGCCCCTCAGTAGATGAATAGATCAAGAAAATGTGGTATATATACACAATGGAATTCTATGCCTCCATCAGAAAGAATGACATTGCCCCATTTGTTAGGAAATGGAAAAACTTGGAAAAAATTATATTGTGAAGTAAGCCAGGCCCAAAGAAACATAGGTCCCATGGTTTCCCTTATTTGCAATAACTAGTATATGTCTGAATCAAGCAGAAAAGGTCAGATAAGGTGATGTTACGGAAATGAACCCTAAGATATGTATTCAAATGTTTTTTTTCTTTCATGTGATTGTTTCTAACACATTTATAAGATTATTTCCTTGTTGCTTTGTATGTCCCTCCCCCACAGTATAACCCCTGCTTTCACTGTATTTCATGTCAGTATAATTTGTGGAGGGGAAGGGGAAAAACAAATCGTTTAAATAGGGATACAGGTGGACCCACTGCAACAATGAGATTTACAAGTCGTTATGCCGAAAGAACTTTACAACTTTGGTGCGGGGGGGGGGGGGGGGGGGGGGAGGGGGAGGATTGGGTGAGGGGCAGGGGGAGGATGGGAAGGGGAAACAAAGGAGAAGGCTACAATGCTTGATAAGAAATGTACTCATTATCTTGCCCTTGTACTTGTAACCCCTCTGTACAGTATTTTCACAATTAAAAAAATAATAAATTAAAAAAAAAGAAAATATAGACTTAAAAGGGCAGGTGCTGGTGCTTCACCCTATAATTGTAGCTACTCTCCTGGCTAAGATTTCAGGATTGAAGCCAGTTGGGACAGGAAAGTTGGTAAAAGACTCATATTTTCAATTAGCCAGAAACACACACACACACACACACACACACACACACACACACACACACACACACACACACACACACACACACACACACACACACACACACACACACACACACACACACACACACACACACACACACACACACACACACACACACACACACACACACCAGAAGTAGAGTTGTGGCTAAAGAGGTATAGAGCCAGTCTTGAGCTGTCTAAGGGATATAAGGGATAGCACCTAGGCCTGAGTTCAAGATCCAGTATCAGAACAAATATATATATATATATATATATATATATATATATATATATATATATATGATTTTGCTTTAAAAGTAAATGAGCTACCACATGAGTTGAGAAACTAGACTTGAAAGTAGTAAGTTTAACAGGAATTGAGTTTTACAGGTAAGTTTAACAGAGAGTTTAATAGGTTCAGTGTGTTATGAAATGGAGTCATTTTCCATACCATCTGTTAGGAATCTGAGTCAGTCATGAGTGTAAGGAAAGATCAAATGGATGAAAGGAGAGAAAGAGGTAGAGACCTTAACAGATCAGAGCAAACTGTAATCATTACTGCAGTAGAACTCCATGTGACACCCAGCAGGGTTGGAGAAACAAGGAGGGGGGGGATGTAATGTTTTTACATTTAAGGGAGAAAGTTTCTTTTGGATGTCTTTGTGTTTGTAGCAGATTGTATCCTGTCTTTGCAGCTGTGGCACATGGTGCACTTTCCAACAAGGTTGAGGGTGAAGTTTTGCTACAAATAACTCAAGGACAGGGATAAGATTCTGGGGAGGAGATTTTTAAGTGGGGGTCTCCTGGGGAAAGGGGCGTGAGGGTCGTCAGCAGGCCGTGGGAACAACACTGAATTGATTGAATTGTGAGAACAAAGCAGATTCCCATCACAGTAAAAGCACTGGTTTCATTTCCAAAGGAACTGTGAACTGTGTGAAAATGGGAGATGGACATTTTGGTATATGTGAGAAGAAGCAGTCTTTCCCACCCAACTAAAATGGCAACATGAATACCAGTATTGGTATTTCCTGGTATGGATATATCCTGGAATTGTTTGCCTATCTTCACTTTGTAAACTATCATGGGTGTTGTGATTAATCAGCCATGTCAATGGTCTGTGTCAAAGGAGTTAAAGAATAGAAACACACACATGTACCCTCATTGGCTTGAGTTGGAACTTTGAATTGGATTATAACCATCAGCAACCCTGTTTCCAGCCAGCCATGATGAGAAGGATGTGTGCTTCTGCTCCCAAAGGACAGCTCCCTCACTCCCAGTAGGGATCTTTCACTGACTGTCAAAGTGCTTTCCAACTTCCTTATATTACCCACATCATCTCGTTTATTTATTTATTTTTTTCATCTCGTTTGTTAAAATTGTGAGTCTGACTCCTTAGCAACAAGGAGAAGGGACATCAGCACCCCTGAGGTCATAGATAAACCCTGCCACAGGTGCCCAGCTAGCTCTGGGGAGAGTGGCACAACAGCCTTCAATGATCTCTATTTTTGGGCTGGGAAGGTGGCTCAGTGGTAGAGCGCTTGCCTTGCATGCCTGAGGCCCTGGGTTTGATTCTCCCCAGCACCACATAAGCAAAAAGGAAAAAAGCCAGAAGTGGCACTGTGGCTCAAGTGGTACAGCGCTAGCCTTGAGCTGAAGAGCTAAGGGACAGCGCCCAGGCCCAGAGTTCAGGCCCCACGACAGGACCCAAAAAAAAAAACAAAACAAAAATGCTCTATTTTTTGTGAGTCTATTCGTTTCAGACACCAGAAAGTCCTTGTGTGTTTTCCACTGTGCAGTGGTCAATATTTTTTTCTTTTTAGATGTTAAATTATAACTATCATATATGAAAAGCACACATAAAAACTGTAAGTGCTCAATAAAAATCAAACACACCATATCTAGATACCAAAATGTAAACAGAAATAGAAGTAACTAGCAGGAAGCTCCTCTTAGGCCCTCATTTTTGTCACTACTGCCTTTTGTTTTTCTTTCCAACGTGGCAACACCTGACTTAGTACATTTTTGGGGCGGGGGGGGGGGGGCAGGGATGGTCTGGTTGTGGGGCCTGAACTCTGGGCCTGGGCGCTGTCCCTCAGCTCTTCAGCTCAAGGCTAGCACTCTACCACTTGAGCCACAGCGCCACTTCTGGCTTTTTTCTTTTTGCTTATGTGGTGCTGAGGAATCGAACCCAGGGCCTCATGCATGCAAGGCAAGTGCTCTACCACTGAGCCACCTTCCTAGCCCCAACACCTGACTTAGAGTAGTATAGTTTTCACCAGTCTTTGGATTTCATAGAAATATAATCATAATGTGCCAGGTGCTGGTGGTTCACACCTATAATCCTAGCTACCTGGTAAAGAAGCCAGCCAGGGCAGGAAAGTCCCCGAGGCTCCTATCTCTAATTAACCACCAGAAAGCTGGAAGTTATGCTGTAGAGCTCTAGCCTTGAGCAGAAAAGCTCAGAGACAGCACCCAGGCCCTGAATTCAAGCCCCATAACCAACAACAACAAAAAAGAAAAGAAATATAACATGTACTTTTTATGTACCATATTTTGTGATTCTTCTATGCTATTGTGTGACACTACTATCTGTTCATTCCCATTTGATGACAGTATTTCAATAGATATAGTTCAATTTGTCTATTATACTATTTATCACTTGAACTGTTTGTGGAGTTGTGCATTATATTTTTTGTACTAGTACTCAGGTCTTGCACTCTCAATTGACTTTTTTCACTCAAGGCTGAAACTCTACCACTTAAGCCAGACCTCCACTTTCAGCTTTTTGGTGGTTAATTGGAAATAAGAATTTCATGGACAGCCAGGCACTGGTGGCTCACACCTCTAATCCTAGCTACTCAGGAGGCTGAGATCTGAGGATTGTGGTTCAAAGCCAGCCAGGACAGGAAAATCTGTAAGATTCTTATCTCCCAATGAACCACCAGAAAACCAGAAGTGGTGCTGTGACTCAAAGTGGTAGAGTGCTAGCCTTTCGTGAAAGAGCTCAGGGACAGTGCCCAATCCCATGGACTTTCCTGCCAGGCTGGCTTTGAACCTCAATCTTAAGATCTTAACCTCTTAAGTAGCTAGGATGACAGCTGTGAGCCACAGATGCCTGACTGAGGTACTCCTTTCAAATGTAGGTAGTGGTGATTCAAATGTCAGTGACTGACAAAACAGTACTGGGCAGGCAGGATTCTTGGGTGTTACCCAGTAGAGGGAACCAGCTTTGATGAATGGAAATCCCCTTCAAAGAAGGAAACTCACGCCACTCACAAACCTCTCTCTCTCTCTCTCTCCCCACCCCCTCACAGATACTCTATATCAAGATGTTCTGGCCTGACACCACCGTCTACCGACCTCCAAGACCCTATCTTGTTTCTAAAAATACCTCACCCCTCTGGGACTCTCTCCCTCAGGAGCTCACCAACCTGACCAGTCTTCTCTACTGGCCTCGAACCCCAGAAGATGGGAAGGATCTTTTGGCTTCCACCAGTCCCCAGACCTCCACTTACCACCTGAGGGGTCCTACCCAGGTCACCTATGTCCTGGGGGACCACCTAGAGGCTATCCTTGTAGCCAGGGACCACAGGGGCAGGCCCAAGACCCACGGAGGGGATCTGTTTCAGGCACGGCTCCTAGGTCCAGAATTAAGAGCAGGGGTGCCAGGAGATGTGAAGGATCTAGAGAATGGCACCTACCTATTGTCCTTCCCCCTGCTCTGGGCTGGGAGGGCTCAGGTGCAAGTCCGACTGATCCATTCCAGCGAGGCAATTGGGGTTCTGCGGAGAGTCTGGAGAGAGAACCAGGCCACGGTTAATTTTAGAGGCTATTTCCGGGGGATGACAGGACCTGAAGAGATTGCAATTTGTAATGTTGATCCCCATGCAACCGGAACTAAAGGGTCTACCTGCCAATACAGGGATGTGGTTTCTGGCGAGCTCTGGTTCTGTGCTGCGCCCCCTACCCTCCCCTGTAGCTCCTTAGTTGGTCATTCAAGTGGAAGTTATCTGAAGGTGACCACACACCAAGAGGACGCATTGCTGGCATGGTAAGACACCAAGAATCTGGGATAGGTCAAATCTATACCACATCCTGTCCTCTCAATACCACCCTCATGCCCACCACCATTTATTTATTCCCTATTCTCATTCATCACATTGTTAGTTGAGCACCTACTGTGTGAAGACAGGGCTACATAGACATAGACCACTGGTCAGGCTATTTATTTAGAGGCTAAGCTAGGGCTTAAAGGATCTTGGGCTTAAAGAAAAAGAAGAGATGAAGTGTTCAGGACAGAGCAAATCATCTCAGGGCAAAAGTGGCTTGAGTGCTTCCTTTATTTCTTTAGATTTCTGTCTTCACTTAGATTTTAATCTGACACTTCATTGTTATTTAGTTAGATCTTTAATTATTTGGCCAAGCATGACAACACATGCCTAAAATCTCTAGCTACTCAGGAGACAAAATCAGGACATTCACAGTTTGAAACCAACACAAACTCTCCCCCACTCCCGCCCCCCCCCCCCCCGCCAAAATAACACCCATCACTCACCCAACAAGTCACCCATGGTGGGTTGTGTCTAAGCAGGAGGCCATAGATAAGAGCATCAAGCTGGGCGCTGGGGGCTCGTGCCTGTAATCCTAGCTACTCAGGAGACTGAGATCTGAGAATTGTGGTTCAAAACCAGCCCAGGCAGGAAAGTCCATGAGACTCTTATCTCCAATTAACCACCAGAACACCAGAAGTGGCGCTGTGGCTCAAGTGCTAGAGCATTTGCCTTGAATTGAAGAGCTGAGGGATTGTGCCCAGGCCCAGAGTTCAAGCCCCATGACCAAAAAAAAAAAAAAAAAGAACATCAAAGGTGGAGGCCGCCCTTGAATAAAAATGCAAATCCTATCTAAAAACAATTTAGGCAAAAAAGAGCTGGAGACATGGCTCGAGTGGTAGAGCACCTATGTAATGAGTGCAAACCCAGGGTTCAAACCCCAGTACTCTGCCCCAAATTTTTTAAATTATTCATGATGACATAACATTTTAAAAATTGGGGAACTCTATTGTACATTTCAATAGTTTTTTTTCATTTCCAGAATGCTATACATTTAGTATGTGACTATTTGGAATTGACTGAGAAACCTCCAAGTTCTTACATATATCAATAATTTATTCCCGGGCATGGTGACAAACACTTGTAATCCCAGCTACACAGGAGACAGAGATAAGAAGATCATGGTTCAAGGCCAGGATGGATGAACGTCTAGGACTCTATCTGAAAAATAAACTAACTCTGGCCAACAGTGACTCACACCTGTAATCTTGGCTACGCAGGAGACTGATAGCCAGAGGATCATGGTTCATAGTCAGCCCAAATAGAAAAATCCATAAGATTCCACCTCCAAAATAATCAGCAAATATCCAGGCTGGATGAACTGACTCAAATGGTAGAGTACCTGCTGAGAAAGCATGAAGTCCTAAGTTCAAACTTCAGTGCCAAAAAAAAAAAAAGAGTAAAGCAAAAACACTGAGAGGGCTAGCTGTGTACCAGTGGCTCATGCCTATAGTGCTATTCAGGAGGCTGAGATCTGAGGATTGTGGCTGGAAACTACTTGGGCAGAAACGTCTATGACAGTCTTATCTCCAATTAACCACCAAAAAGCCAGAAGTGTCGGTATGGCTCAAGTGACAGAGTGTCAGCCTTCATAGAAGAAGTCAAGCAAGAGGGTGAGGCCCTGAATTCAAGTCCCAGCACCGGCACACACACACACACACACACACACACACACACACACACACACCTGCGGGTCATGGTTCAAATGGTAGCGTTGAATAATCAAAGTAAGGACAGGTAGCATAAGGCACTGAGTTCAAATCCCAGTAGTAGCAAAAAATTATTCCTCTTTCTCACTGAATTTCTTTTTTTTTTTTTATACCAGTACTGGGGCTTGAACTCAAGGCCTCATGATCTTGCTTAACTTTTCTCCTCAAGACTGGTGCTCTACCACTTGAGCCATATCACCATATCCAGCTCTTTGTTGGTTAACTGGAGATAATTGTCTCATGGACTATTCTGCCCAGGCTGATTCGAATTGCAATCCTCATAGCTCAGCTTTCTGAGTAGCTGAGCTTATAGTATGATTTTTCTCTAGTACTACACAACAGTTGTTTAATCATTCACTCATAGAAGGACATTTGATGTGTGTCCAGCTTTTTATTATTATGGGCAAAGGTTGAATCTTTATTTATAGGATTTTATATGCACATAACCTTTTATTTCTCAGTAATAAATGTTTGAATATAATTTCTCAGTTTTGTGATTGGTGGTTGTTTAGTTTTATAGTAAACAGCCATTTTGGGGAGGAGGGGGAACAGGTGGCCATATTGTATTTGTTTGTTTGTTTGTTTTTGTCAGTCGTGGGGCCTGAACTCTGAGCCTGGGCGCTGTCCCTCAGCTCTTCAGCTCAAGGCTAGCGCTCTACCACTTGAGCCATAGTACCACTACCAACTTTTTCTGCTTATGCGGTGCTGAGGAATCGAACCCAGGGCCTCATGCATGCAAGGCAAGCGCTCTACCACTGAGCTACCTTCCCAGCCTGCCATATTGTATTATAGTCCCATTAGTCATGTAAAAGGTCCAGTTTCTGTCAATTCTGCCCAGCACTTCATGCAAATACTACTTTTACTTATGTATTTAGTGGTGTTTGGGGTCTAACCTAGAGCCTTTGCACAGGTGAGGCAAGTACTCTTCTTCTAAAGCACACCCTCTCCACAAAGTATTTGTGAAATTACATAAGTAATTGAAGACTTCATAAAGTGATCTTGAGCTGTCAGATTAAAGCATACGTGAAGACAGGAATCTGGGTAAAAATAAAAGTATTCTAGTCACCTTGTCCTGTGATCACTTTTTTTTTCCTTCAAACTTAATTTTAATTTGTTTTGTTTTTAGCTATTTGAACTATTTGTTTTCTCTTTTCTTTCTTTCTTTTTTCTTTCTTTCTTTCTTTCTTTCTTTCTTTCTTTCTTTCTTTCTTTCTTTCTTTCTTTCTTTCTTTCTTTCTTTTTCTTTCTTTTTCTTTTTTTTCGTTGGTTGTGGGGCTTGAATTCAGAGCCTGGGTGCTGTCCTTGAGCTTTTTCACTTAAGTCTAGCACTCTACCACTTTGAGCCACAGCTCCACTTCCAGTTTTCTGGTGGTTAGTTGGAGATAAGAGTCTCACAGAGGGCTGGGAAGGTGGCTCAGTGGTAGAGTGCTTGCCTTGCATGCATGAGGCCCTGGGTTCAATGCCTCAGCATCACATAAACAGAAAAAAAAAAGTCTCACAGACTCACAGACTTTCCTGCCCAAGCTGGCTTTGAACCACAATCCTCAGATCTCATCCTCCTAAGTAGCTAGGATTAGAGGTGTAAGCCACCAGTGCCCAGCCTATTTGATCTCCCTCCACCTCTTTCTTTTTTGGGGGGGTGGGTCCGGTCATGGGCCTA